>NC_067411.1:90305603-90609978 GCF_009764475.1 Pristis pectinata
CTGCATGTTTGGATCAGGTAATAAATGTGATGAACTATATCCTAAGAATCTGGCTATTTGGTGGTACTATATTGCACATCTTTTATTTATTTCCCTTTGCTGAACATTACTTACATCAGGGCTTATTGGGTATATTTGCTTTACAATATAAACTATTCTTTTTGGTATGTCAGAATGCCCAAACGACAATGCTCGAACCAGCACAGCTCACAATCTTATCTGAAGACAAAGAAATCCCTCACAGTGTAATAAAAGTCCAACTATTGCAGAAGCTGAGCATCTAAAATGCAAACAAAAAATGCTGGAAGCACTCAGCACACAAGGACACATCAATGGAGATAAAAATCTATAATTACTACCTGATCTGCTGGGTGTGCAAGGGCTATGTGACTTTGATAACTTAGAGTCAGGAATATACCATCCTTTTTTTTATTTACATTGTCTTAACAATTAGGAAAACAACAGAAAATAAAAGACCTTGTAACAATCCTGGGAAAAAAAGCCATCACAGAATTTACTCATTTATTCTTTGAAGTGCATTTTAAGAATTTTGACTTTTTGACGCTTTACTATGTTACTCTTCACATGATCAAAATATTTAATTTTTGGATTAATTAAAAACTTTGAATAGAAGAGGAGCGTAATTGTAGTAATCCTATTCTCCATGTCCAATTCATGTAACTAATCTAGTTCATTCTTCTTGTTTGAGAATGTACCTCAGCCCTTTCTGTTGGCATTTGATTTTTTTCATCATGTCCATAGATATCAGCTTGTTAGAACCATTAAATGTTACATGTTTGCAGCAATAACAAAAGGATGAATCATAAAGTAAAGAAAGTATTTGAAAACACTAAGGAAATAGTTAATAGTTTAACCTATCAGTTTAGAAGTTAGCTGTAAGCTTTTCCAGCTTCCTCAGGAAGAAAGAAAATGTGAGGAAAGCCTAGCAAACATTTTTAAGTAATTAGCTCTTGAAGAAAAATCAAGCACTGCCAAACCACTGGAATCATTACTTCTCTGTATTGGCACCATCAAAGCTGGTTTAAATGCAGGCAGTTTGCCACTCTTCGTAATGGGAGCAGAGATATGAAGATGATCTTCAGTCTGGTAAGATTAACAGAAAAGCAGTACAAAGATCTCAAGTAATTATGGAGTGCCATAATAATAGGGTAGGTCACTGATTCTATAATTTCCACCTTCCTCTGCATTCATTATGACATCTCTGGATTCCCTCAGAATTCAAAATTTATTAATCACACGCTTAAAAATATTCAGTGACTGATCATCCACAGCAGGGTAGAAAATTCCAAACATTAACAATTCTCTGAGTAATGGAATTGATCCTTATTTCAATTCCAAAAGGTTGACCCTATATCCTAAAATTATGCACTCCTATTTCTAGATCCACTTCTCATTCTTCTGAACTCCAATGAGTCTCGGCCCATGTTATCCAATCTCTCCTCAAAGGACAATCATTTTTGAATGTACAGAGCATTAGGACAAACAAGTCTTGTCAAGGTATGCAGAGCCCGGACAAGCCAGTCATATATGTGCTGTAACATCCTTAAAATGAAATAAAATACTCTATTACTGATTGACTGCAAAGGTGGAGTCAGGAGAATCTCTGGCCAGTTTTTTTAATCAAAGTATGTTTCTACATTGTTACTAAAGATTATTGTGGGTCTCTAGCACTAAATGGGATGTGTAATTGTGTTAGCATGTTGTGCTCTGCCCCTGAAATTGTTTCCAATGAAGTCAATGGAATGAGCTTCAAAGGCAGATGCAATGAACTGACACAACCGTATCGCCTGTTTAGTGCTACTCAGATGGGTTGAATTTCTTGGCATTTGACATATTTGACATCAGATATTTTCTTCTCCCACATTGTCTCTGACTTGCTTTCCTTCTTTCTCTGTGTTCTACTTCCTCTGGGCAGCAGAAGTAGCACAGGATTTTACAGACTGGTAGAACTGGCTTCAATGGCTGTGCAGGCTTCTTCTGCTCTTATTTTATTTTCTAACAAAAAACAAGTAGAGGGAAAATGCTTTAATCCTTAGCCCCGGGCAACACAAGATAACGCCCAGCTAACACAACACTAGATAACACTCCCTCCTATGGGTGATCTTTGGCACTGATCTGGCGTCTTTGATCCAGCCACGCAATAAACTGCATCCTGCTGCTAACTGATAGTGTATTAACAGCACAAAAGCATCAAATTATTGTCCTATGTTCCAACAAGCTGATGCCTTTTTGCTTTTCTCTCCTTTTCCGAGTGGAAGATTGCAGTTTTCTGGGTTGTTTCTGAGTTAATAAAGTAGAGGAAACTTACCGAATAATTTCATGCTTTGTAAGAAATGTGAGCTCCTGCAAAATAAATTGGCATAGAATGAATCAGTAAATAGGTCAAAGAAAACTTATATTGCATGATTATAACAACATATTTCTATAGGGATAAAAATTAGAATTTCTTCACAATATTAACTCCCATGCCTGATGAGAATGGAGCAAACTAGGAGTTAATATTCAACATTGGCCCAGCTGTTACAGCCTCAGGCCTGCTCCCTGTGCTTGCTGTCCACAACCCTGAATTAATTATATCTGAAACAGGGAAGAAATTGTGCTCCTCCAGGCATTCCAAGAGTTAAGTGACAGGGCCCTGAACAAGATGACAGAGCAAATTCTATTCACAGAACCCTTCTGGAAACTTTTGACAGCCAGCAAACCACCACTCACCCCCCAACTTTGCCACAGTCTCTGACATTCAGAAACATTAAAGAACCATTAAAATGATTTCACTGAGGATCTTACGGAATCAGTGAATTAAAGTTAAAATAACATGAATCAAAAACTTAAAAATGCTTTCAAATAATTGAGAAAGTCAAACAAACAACAAGTAATTTTAAAAAAGGAAGTCACCTTATTTTCCCTTTCTTCTCAGAGCCCTGAAATCCTCATTGAAATCAATGAGCTTGGTGACCTAGTGTAAACGCTGGGAACCTTAGCAAGATCCAACTGCATGGGAACCCTGTGTCAGACCACAGTCCAGTTCCATTCATGCATTCATGCAGGGATCCAAAAAATTACTGGTGTTTACCCTGAGAAATATCAGCAATGGCATTTAGCAACTAGATCCTCCATTTTGAGTCATTGTTGTATTCACCATCAGCTGTTGGTTTTGTTACCTTGCTCCAGGAAGCAGGTGAAACCATTGTACAGACAGGAGAAAAGGTTGAGATCTCATGACTTCATTCGTACCTGATCCCTATTTTGACAACCTTGTACTTCCAATACATAGGGCCAGATCTGTGGCCCTCCTGGAATCACTGCCTCCTGTTCCCCTACATCCACACTTCCATTCTCTGGCTGCAGAGCTCCAGACTCAGTGGTCCTCCACATCCCAGAATCCCATAGGCTGGTCTCAGTAGCAATGGGGCTTTGATCAGCAGCAGTGTGATGTGGACCCTTGAAACATCCTTGAAAGTTTTAGACCACTGACAGAGCTGGCAAAAGGGCTCGGTGAGCTGAAAAAGCTGCGATTAATTTTTAATTAATTAATGTTTCTAATGCTCAGAATCATTTAAACATGATTAAATGATATATATTTAAACATAAAAATTGAGCATTTACATTTAAAAACTAACTAAAACACAGAAAACGTAAAATATTAAAGTAAATTAAAATAATTTTTAGAAAGTGACACCTCCCCGTTTGCTGTATATTCCAAAAGGATGGACTCTTGGATCCATTGCCGGCTCTGACACTGCAGGGTTTGAAAGTTGATTTCCCGGCAGATTTGACCTTACTGATCTGTCAGTGAGTCCAAGACATACATGTCTGACAGTGTGTGTGCAGAAATCTGGAACTTACTGAAGTTTAAACTACTGAATTCAGAAGTTGAGCAGTAACCAACAAGGTCTGGCCCATAAAGTCTGCATTCTGTAAAGCCCTGAAACTGCAGCCTTATGATTTCCCTGCAGACAGCATGTCCTCCTTGGTACTCATAGATTACTAGCTCACTTTACTTCTCTCCAGGCCAACCCAGAGGAGAGTAATATGAAGGCAATGCACTTGAGCTGATCTCAGATTCTGAAAAATTGAACACCAAAAGCTTGTGCACAATGACAGCAGTAAATGGCCTGATCTTGAAAAACTACACAGCTCTAAACAGCAGTGACAGTCTCTTTATCAACAATCTGTAGTACAATCCCTTTCAGCTCCTTTTTTACTCAGGGGAACACTTTCACGGTTCAGCCTTTTTCTCTGACACTGAAGCTTTACATTTTATCTTTGACCTGTCTGCAATGAATGATAAATAATTGTAGGTATTGATACAATATTAATATCAATCATATTAGCAATTTGTCTGATGGGACCACATTCACGCTGAATGCTGCAGGGAAGAGGGTTATTCATATCTCCAAAACAAAGGCCCCGAATTCTTTTGCTATCTTCAGTAATTACAGTGGTTATCACAAGTATTGTGCTAAAGAAAAATCAAGGAAATGCACATTAAGAGAATAACACAGCTGGTGCGCCGATATGATATTCTTTAACAACTTCAAAGGTAAAAATTCAAAATAATTAACAGAAAATACTGAAAAACCCCAATAGATCAGGCAGGTAATGTAGAAAGGAAAACCGATTTAATGCTTCAGGTTGATGACTTTTCTTCAGAACTGAGAATAATTAGAGATGAACTATGATATAATGTGCACAGAGAGTGGGAGGGAACTAATAAACCTAAGGAAATGTTTGTGACAGGGAAAAACGTAGAAATGCTTAAATGATAAAAGCAATGAAAACACTAGAAGACTTAGAAATGCAGAATAATTTTCTGAAATTACAAAACAAATGTGGAGGGATTGCTGGAAATCTGAAGTAAAAATGACTGAATGTTGAGTCCAGAAGATTGTAATGTGCATAGTTGGGTGATGAGGTGCTATTCCTCAAGCTTACTCTGAGCTTTGTTGGAATAATGTAAGAGGCTGAGGACAGAGAACTAAAGTGACAGGTGAATTTAAGCCTGCTGAACAGAGATGGCCAGCACACTACCTACCCACTCTGTGTTCGGTCTCCCCAGCGGAAAGGAGACATGGTGACAGTAAACACCCCTGGGTTACGGAGGGGGTGCTTTCCTAGAACACTGTCCATATCGCAATTTCCCATCACGCGAACCCTTTTCTCCCCCATTGAATCCCATGTTATAAGTGGAAATGTATTCTTTCTCAATGGTAATGCCCCCATGGGTGCACAGTATATAGGCAAGGGAATTCTGATTGTACTGTAGGCTGAGGAGAAAGGGTTGTTATTTTAAATAACTAGAAATAGATGTTATGTTGTTTGATAAAGTATCATTGTACAAGTATCAATAGAAGAGATTGCCTTGACAGTTTCCAAAACAAATCCCTTAAATGGCCTCCCACTGTGAACCAGCTGCCTGTTATTATTGACCTTAGTAAACTAGCTCAGTTCCCTGTATACATTTTGTGTTTAGCTTTACATAAATTCCGTAAGAGCGAATTTTTACTCTGTGTCTCACACTTTTTGATAGTGGTTTGTGAATTTCTGTTAATCCGAACTGCTGTAACACGGCAGAACACTGTACCAAATTGAAACAAGTACAAATAAATAATACTTCACTTGATAAAGATTTGCATCCCTGGATAGTAGGAAGGGAGAAGGGAGAAGGGTGAGTGTTTCATCTCCTGTGGTTGAATGGGAAGATGCTGTGGGGAAGAGAACGGGTACAGGTGGAGATGTTTGAGTGAACCAGAGTATCCCTTCAGAATTCAGGAGGAAGGGGAGGAGAGGGGAAGCTTAATGGAACATTTCTCTTCAGTCCAGAAGTGTTTTGCCAGGCTTCCAGTCACCTTTCTCCTTATTTCCACCCTAACCTCTCTGTCCTCAGCCTCAGAGACTCTTCCAGTGAAGGTCAAGGAACAGCATTTCCTCTTCTGACTCGACTCCACTTTGAGTCCAACAAGTTCAAATAATCAGCATTCCAGTATTCTTATTTATGGTTTCTAGAATTCCTTCCATACTCCTTTAGTAATTTCAAATAATTATTCTTCATTTATATCTCTTTTGTTCCCCGCTACCACTTTCATTCACCTTGTACTATTAATCCCTTTTTCCATTTAATCTCTCCTCCCTCACACCTTATCATCAACTTTCTCTGTTTTTCTCTCTTCTTCTCCTCACCCACCTTTTTCTGCTTCACATAACTCCTTTTATCTCTTAACTCATCTTAGTTTTGAAGAATGGTCATCAAGCTGAAACATTAATTCTGTTTCTCTCTACGGATGGTACCTGTCTTTTTGAATCTTTAAAGATCTGCCATTTACACTCCACAGCATTGATTTGCATTACAACACCAGTCATCTGCTGCCTCTGGGAAATTAATGCTTTCAGTCTACTACATGGATTTGAAATAAGTGCTGTTGCTCCCAAAGTCCTCTGTTTACAGTGGGAATGTGGAGTTTTGAAGAGTCCTCAGATTTTGCTAGTTGATTTCTCAAACATTTTGCATTTCTGATCTTGTGCAATAAGATTTGCAAATGATTTCCTCCCAACTACCGTCAACCCTTTTCCTCTACATTTTTTGTCCAAATGGCAGATATTTTGGAAGAACCTTGGAAAAGATACAATATTCCTCATGGTCATACCTCCTTCTAGTTCTTAACTTCAACATCTATGGCAATACATGTCTTTTGAGGACTTTCAGCAGTTTGTGGCTGTTGTGAATGATGAAGAAGTCCTACTGCGTTAATCGGTTACCTGATACTCTTTCAGCTGCACCTGTGACAATCGATCACTTGAAATGCGCCACGGGAAAGTTAAACCATGCAGATTCCATGAGCTTGGTTTAAGAATATCAAAAAATCTTGATTTGAGGCCATGCTCTGCCATCTCTTCAGCCTTACAGGTATGTTAGTCGTCTGTTGAGACGAAAGACTATCTGCTCCTAGGAGTAACAGAGCACACATATGACAGAAAATAAAGAGAAGGTCAGTTGTCTTAGATGGTTATATTTACAGAATCTAATCAACCTCATTTGACAGTTAGCATTCAGCTCTAGAATTCAAAACTGTATACATAAATACCCTGTTGCTAGGTTGTAAGCTCTTGTGATGTCACTTTTTCTCTTCAAATGTTTTTTTCACCCTTAATCACTTTTGCACAGATCACGAGGCAAGAAAGAGCTTTGATGCTGCATCCAAGCATTTCCTATCAAAACTCTCCAGCCATTTAGTTCAGAAGATTCTCTTGACAAAGAAACGGTATTTCATAAATTATATGTTTTTGATTTGTGTTGATCACAGCATTCAGTACATAAAGTGAGAAATTGCTGTGATGGTAATTATGATGTCATGAGCTGGGTGGTACAATTTTTTCAGTGATGTAAATCACTACACATATTCAAGATATTTTAATCACATGATTTATCTTATGAGTTTTATATATATATATATAATATATACAGACACAGAGATATAGATATATATTATAAAACATTAATACTTATATATCCTTTGAGTTGTTGATGACCATGTCAGATAGCACATTACACTGTACCAACACTTGTAGAAGCAGTTCCATCGCATCACACCAAGAGGATTCTATAATCAATGAGATACACTTCTATTAAAAAATATTTTTGAAAGAAATTTTCTCAAGCGTATTTCATTTAACGTGACATGATGCTGTCACTGACATGTCCAACATTTACTGGTTGTCCCTGACTATCCTTCAAAAGGTGGTGATTCACCTGTGTGAGCAGTCACAGAATCTGTAGGGACAGTACTCCCAAGGTGCAGTTGGCTTGAGATTTTCAGGAATGAACCCTGGAAACAATGAAGTAATGGCAAAGAACATATGTTTGGATGTTGTGTGACTTCAGAGATGGTGATGTTCCTATGTGCCTACAAGGTAAAAAAGGTTGTGGGTTAGTGAGATGCTATCAGAGAGGTTTTGCTGCAGGACCATCTTATCTGTGGTGGACAGCCAACCGTGGTATGTTGAAGGTGGAACAGAAGCGTAGGGAAGGATTGTTCAGAGTGATGTATGGTTCCAATCAAGCAAGTTGCTTCATCCTGGATGGTGTCAAGCTTCTGGGCTGTTGTTGGGGCTGCATTCATCCACGTAAATGAAGTGTATTCCTGATGTGTTGGTGATGGAAAGGTGTCAGGAATGTGCAGGATAGCTGGCTTCCACTGTGCTCTTGCACTAGACTTGCATGCACTGTACCAGACGAAGGATGTCCTGTATGTGGATCTTGCTCTGTTTACATAAAGGAATCTAAGGACATTGGTGTTGAGCATGGGATCTAGCTGCTTGAAGAAGTAGATTGGTAAATTGGTTTAATACTGTCGCATGTACTGAGGTACAGTGAAAAACTTTGTTTTGTATGCCATCCATACAGATCAATTCATTATAGAAGTGCATTTTCCAAGGGAAAACAATAAAAGAATACAGAATAAAGTGTTACAGTTACGGAGAAAGTGCAGTGCAGACAGAAAATAAGGTGCAAGGCCATAACGAGGTAGATTGTGAGGTCAAAAGTCATGTTATCGTACTACGGGACCATTCAGTAGTCTTATAACCGTGGGATAGAAGCTGTCCTTCAGCCTGGTGGTACGTGCTTTCAGGTTTTTCTATCTTCTGCCTGAGGGGAGAGCGGAGAAGAGATAATGTCCAGGGTGGGTGGGTCTTTGATTATGCTGGCTGCTTTACTGAGGCAGCGAGAAGTACAGACATATTATTTCCCTCCATAGATGCTGCCTGCCCTGTTGAGTTCCTTCAGCATCTTGTGTGTGTTGCTCCAGATTTCCAGCATCCGCAGAATCTCTTGTGTCTCCTCATTGTTCAGAATTTCTGCACGTCTTTAAATTAGTAGCACTAATTAGTAGCTCTTTAGGTTTTCACACTATATTATATCCAGCTCCTTACTGTGTACACAGAGCACTCCAGACGAACTGCACCACAGTAGGTCAGTGGTTGATTTATTTGTCTCGTATCTGGAGGCTTGGACTGTTCATCAGGAGACACATGTTCAAATCCCTCACGACAGCTGGGGAATTAAAATTCAAGAAATTAAGTTAAAGCTGTAATTAAAAATCTAGTAGCAGTAATGGTACCAGATTTTTGGGAAAATAAACTTTAAAATTACATGATTCTTGCAACTGTAACTTAAGGACAAAAGGAATAACTCCTGCTGAGCAACTACTATTGTATTTGGTTTCGGGTTGGCTGAAAAGGCTTCCAAGAATACAGCACTACAACTGAATGTGCGAATGTAAGGCTCTTTGAAACTGCCATTTTCGAGCCTTTAATCTGTAATGCTGTACATCCTCCATGTGAAAAAAATCCCCTTAGATCAGCCAAATCTCATTCACAGGCTATAAAATAATAAAGGCAGCAAAGTAAGCAAGAGCAACAATAAATCATTTCTTTATTATCTTCCTTTATAGTCACAGCTCTTCAGTTAAGCAAAGAGTCATTGCTTAAAAGTGCACCAGTCCTGGGGAAAGACACACATAGAGCATTTCTAATGCTCTGAGGGATTAAGTAGAATAATCAGCTTCAGGGCTTAAAGGCAAAAATAGAAACAGTAAGTGGAACAAGCAGAGACACAAGTAAAAAAAGATTCTGTTAGTGATTGCCTGCACTGTAACATGCCTCCAAGAAGCCTCAGCAATGTTCCCTCTGGTGCCTACTTTTGCATGGCTGGAATCTCTTAAACTAAAGTAAGAAGAGGAGAACATCTGAATTCCAAAATCCAAAGAATTGGTGTTGACCTTTAGGCATGGATGACCACAAAGATAAATCTTACAGTATTTAGGAACAGCTGCATGAAACAAGGTAAGAAGTATAATCAGAATTTGATAGGCATAGTAATTTTACCACAGAGAGGAATTCAAACCTGTTACATTCTTAAGTTTAATGCTTTGATGTAATATTGTACTTAATATGAGTTGTCATTCTGTTTGATTTCCCTTTCCTTTTATCCTCTTTTTTTCCTGGTATCATCAGGCCACAAAACAACTGCAGCGAAGTTGTGCTAAGAGAAATTTCCTGGGCCTTTGTCACCTCTCTGACCTGACCACCAGCAAATGTGAGCAAGTGGTCTTTACAGAAGTGCACCCAGGTGTCAGAATGCAGGATCCATCAGAGACAAAGCCCATACCAAATGTATCCTTGCCCCACTCCTTCCTTCACTCTCAGGCACCTGTTACTCTTGCACTGCAGAAGGAACATTCCTATCCCACAGGCATTGACATTGTTGGTCTTTATGTGGCAGTCCTGTGGCAGAGACAAAAAGTCATAGAATAATACAGCACGGAAACAGGTCTCTTGGCCCAACTCATCCATGGCGACCATGGTGCCCACCAAGCTAGTCCCATTTGCCTGCGTTTGGCCCATATCCCTCCAAACCTTTCCTATCCAGGTACTTATCCAAATGTCTTTTGAGTGTTGTTACTGTACCTGCCTCAACCACTTTCTCTGGCAGCTCATTCCATATACGAACCTCTGCATGAAGAAGTTGCCCCTCAGGTCCGCTTTAAATCTTTCACCTCTCACCTTAAACCTATACCCTCTAGTTTTTATTTCCCTTTCCCTGGGAAAAAGACTATGGACGTTCAGATGGAGAGAACATATTGAATTATCACCTGGTAATGGAGGTCATTTTATTAATGAAAAATTTGTCATGAGAAATACAGTTGTAGTATTTTGTAAAGAATTCACCTCTTGGCCTGAACCCATACCTGGGTTTGGTTTCTGTTCCATCTATGCTTCTGCCTCTTCTGAACACAAGATGCTTATGAGATTCACCTCCTTCTCTCTCTATGAAACTCACCTCCTCCTCTCTCCACCCACTACCACTAAACTGTGAACTAGCAACAATAAACTTGTGGTCTTCTACATCCATGCTCATCCTTTCCACGGTTCTATTACTGAAACTATTCAACAGTCTTACCACCAACATTACTAAAAAAAAAGCTGGTTAAAGGCAAAAATAAGTTTCTCTGTAGCTGGTGCACCTTTCACCCCTCATCCTTCTTAACCTCTGCAGCCTTTGATATAGTTAACCTGCCTATCCCCTACCAATGTCTCTCCTCTGGGCCAGCAGTATGGAACAGCCCCAGTGGTTCCACGGTTACATATCCACTCTTGGTACAGAATCTCCTACAACACCTCTCCTCAACCCTCGCTTATTCTTTATTGTCAGCCAACTCATGCAACCTTCAGTCCTGATTGACCCAAAAAACTGGTCTAACAAAACACCAGAGGAATGTTGGCCTTTATTTTCAGTCCAGTAACATATATAGCTCCTGCACTACCAGTTCCACTCCCCTCCCTGGACACCTTCTAACTATAGTTTTCACAGCCTCAATATCCTGTTTCACTCTTTTGAGCTTGTGTATAAAATCATGAGGGCATAGATAAGGTGAATACACTTTTTCCCAAGGTTGGGGAATCAAGAACTAGAGGGCAAAGGTGAGAGGGAAAGGATTTAATAGGAACTTGCGAGGCAACTTTTTTACACAAAAGGTGGTATGTATGTGGAATGATCTGCCAGAGGAGGTGATTGAGGCAGGTACAACAACAACTCTTAAAAGACAGTTGGACAGGTACATGGATAGGAAATGTTTAAAAAGTTATGGGCCAAACGCTGGCAAATGGGACTAGCTTGGATGGGATATCATGGTCAGCATGGACCAGTTGGGCAGAAGGGCCTGTTTCCGTGCCATATAACTCTTTGAATTCTATGAGCTTCTGACCCAGTATCTTCCACCTTCATAACATTAAATTTCACGGTATGTTTTCAGGCCAACTGCTGCTGAAACTTCCATTTGTGTTATTTCCAGACTCGGCTATTCCAAAGCCCTCCCTGTGGCCAGCATCCCATTTTCCACCCATCCCTAAACATTGCGAACCTTAACCAATGCAGCACCACATCCTGTTCATTCATTACTGAACCATAGGAGCTACCAGTCCACCAACAGTTCTTATTTAAATTCTCATCCTCATATTCAAATCCTGCCACGGTCTGCTCCATCACCCACCCATCTCTGTAGCTTCTATACTCCAGCAAGAACATTGTGTTCCTCCAGCTTTGGACCTTATGTATCTCTGACTGCTCCACACCATTATTGGTAGAATTCCCACATTAAATCTCTTTGTCTCTCCATATCACCCTCTTCCATTAAGATCCTCTGCAAAAACAAGCTCCTTGACTAATGGAAGAATAACGTGCATTTATAGAGCACCTTTCACAACTTCAGATGCTCAAGGCTTCACATTTAACTCATCTACAGCTTCAGTGTGTCATCTAAGAAAGGAAGCAACACATGAAGGAGCTGGAGGAGCTCAGCAAGTCGGGCAGCATCTGTTGAGGGAAATGGGCAATCGTTATTTTGGATCAAGACCCTCCATCTAGACAGGAAAGAAAGAGGGGAGATAGCCAGTATAAAAAGATGGGGGGGAAGGGATGGAGCAGGAGCTGGTGAGTGATAGGTGGATCTAGCTGAGGAGGGGTGATATAGGCAGGTGAGGGGTGGGGAGAGTGGGAATGATGTAAGAAGCTGGAAGGCGATTGGTCAAAGTGACAAAGGGCTGAAGAAGATGGAATCTGATTGGAGCGGGTGGTAGAACATGGAATAAAGGGAAGGAGATGGGGATGGGAACCAGTGGGAGGAGTATGTGGGTGATGGGCAGATCAAGACGGTAGGGGAGGAGAAAGAGATAGGGTGATGGGGGCCAGGTGGATCAGGAGGAAAAGAAAGGGGATAGAGACAGAGGGAGGCGGTTCCCGGAAGTTAGAGAATTTGATATTCATACCGTCAGGTTGAGACTACCCAGGCGGAATATGAGGGGCCGTTCCTCTAATTTGTGTTTAGCCTCGAGGCAGCAGTGAGGAGGCTGTGGACAGACGTGTCAGTGGGAGCATTTGCCATTCTCCCACCGACGTAATGTGAGATGTTGGCCATAAAGGCATATTGGATCATTGGCTTCATAAACAGAAGCATGCAGTGCAAGTGCATGGAAGTTTTCATGAACCTTTGTAAAACAATGGTTTAACCACCAGTGGAATATTGTGTCTAGTTCCAGGTGCCAGACACTAGGAAAGATAGGAAGGCTTTAGACCGGGTGCAGAAGAGATTTACTAAAATGATTCCAGGGATAAGGAACTAATCACTTTTAAACGTAGGAAATTCAGGAGCCAGTTTCAGCACAAGTTCCAACAAATAACAACGTTGTTACAACCAAATAATTTGTTTTCATTGTGTTGACTGAGAGATAAATATTTGTCAGTATTACTGGGAATAAATGCCCCATTCTCCTTCAAAGTAATATACTTTGATATTTTATATCCATTTGAAAAAGCAAATCGCTTCTTGGTTTGAAGGCACATCTGAAAGGAGGCCTTTCTGTTAATACAGTATTCACTGCAGGTCAGAGTGTCAGCCTAGATTTTTGTGCCTCGCTCTCTGAAGTGGAACTTGAATCCATTTTCTGACTCAGAGGAGACAAGTACGTAGTCGTGGCCGCTAGCAAGCAAGGCACTAGCGCTCACCGTCATATTTCTATCTTTGGCATGGTGTCAATTTTTATCTGAACTCACTCCTGAGTAACACCTTTTCCAGTGTTAGAGTTGCTAACTGTTGGCAGTGCCATCAAAACATAAAGGAAAACCTGCTGACCTACTATATTATAAAGAAGTTCTTTCTCAATGAGAAATCATTGATAATCCAAAATAATCTAAGCACAATGTGTAAATCCAGAAATGCTTTAACAATGAATGCTGGCATATGGTGGGGTACTTAACATAACCTATCAGCAGCTCACCTGCCTATGATAGTGTGTTTTCTCAAAGCATTGAAAAGCTGAGGATTATAGTTCAGTTGACTACCTGACAAGGGTTTTACTTGTGTAGTGGGGGATATTAACATGGTGCTTGAAAATGGAAGAAAAATCAAGAAAAACAAATTAAAATATAACTGTAAAAGAGCTGTAAGCTTAGAATTGTTTTCAAAGTCATCTTACAACATAACTAGACAACACTCCCTTTCTTTTCTTCACTGTAATAACAACACATCATAGACCGGCGAGGTACAATTAGATATTTAGTGTGCTGATATCAGTGTCTATCAATAGAGTTAATGGCTCACACTTGTAAAAAAATGTAAATCAAAGAAATGAAGTTACTACTGCTTCGCAATTATTTAATGCCATTAAATCTCATATGTTAATAACATTTGAAGAAGAAATGTTTCTGTTGTTGAACATTGTAATATTACTTTCAGTTACATGTCTATTTACAAATTCTCAATTTAAAGACTTTTTCATATTTGGAAACATCCAACTTGCCTGAAAATGACTCGGAGAAGGAGAAGAAGTAGCAGAAAAAGAAAATGTTCCAGTTCTAAAGAGAGTAAGTAAGACAATCAGACATACTGCAATCTTAAAATACTCTAATGACAAAAGAAAATGAAGGAAGAAATATTGAATAAGAAATTATTTAAATTAAACTATAATTATCTGGGGACAGTAGATTCTAATTATCTGGTGTGTTTATGTTTGATACCTTAGAAAATACTAATGAAGCTTATGTATTACAAGATTATACATAAGAATTCTGTTTCTCTGCTGGTTGTTGTTACTCCTGCTCACCAAATGTTTATAACCTTTTTCTCTTCTGAATGACTTGTTTACACTTTCATTTGGTGTCTCTAGACCTCTGCCTCTAGCGCTTCCTAATTCTGTCTTTTTTTGTAAGTGTCATCTGCTTTTGGCTTCTTCCACCTTCTACATCAAAAACTGAAGCTTAGCATCTGGGGACTTATCCTCGGCTACATGTCCATTCCATTGATTTTGAAGTGGACCTTGAACCACAGTTATGGTTGTCAAGAAAACACTGTAGCCTGTGAAGATGTCAGAGAAATAGAGGCCCAACTCAGAATAGGAACAAAAGACTAGGGCATGGTTGGTTTAGCACTGTGCTGACTCAAGTGCTACGGGTGGAAGGAAAGTCATAAAAAGTCAAAAACGTGAGTTTTCTAATAGAAGCCTCTTTTCTTTTACTGTTAGGGATCAGCAGAGTTGTTTAAGGATGTAGGAAGTACGAACAAGAGTGAGTGCATTGCTCTCACAGGGTCTCAACCCAAAACGTCGACTATCTATTCCCCTCCATAGATGCTGCCTGATCTATTGAGTTCTTCCAGTGTTTTTTTGTGTAGCTCTCACAGCCAGCTCTGGCATTTAATGAGATCCTGGCTGATCTGTTCCTCCACTTTCCTGCACAATTTCCATAATCCTCACGGTGTTCTCCATCTTGAATGTACTTGTGAGTTGAGCAAGTGGAAGGGGTAAGAGGTGGAGACAGAACTCTCTGTAATGGAAGATACCAAACATTCACATCCCTCTGGATGAAGCAGCTCTCATCCTTTCATTCCTGAATAGCCATTCCCTGAAGAGACCGAAACTGTACCTAGTATTCCAGGATCAGTCTCACTAAAGCCCAATGTTTTTACAGGAAGCATTCTAAAACTTTATACTCCAATCCCTTTTAAAATTGAGTTGAGCCTTTATGAATACTTCATGTGCATTAATTTTTAGTAGACTTCTATGCTTGGAATGCAAATTCCTTTCCTTTCTCACAGCTCCTAGCCTTTACCATTAAGGAAATATTTAGGAAATATTACAATATTGACCCAGAGCAGATTGTGGGTCTAGGAGCTAGGGCTGTTCTCATTGGAGAGAAGGAGGATGAGGGGAGACATGATAGAGGTATACAAGATATTGAGAGGAGTAGATAGAGTGGACAGCCAGCGCCTCTTTCCCAGGGCGCCAATGCTCAAAACAAGAGGACATGGCTTTAAGGTAATGGGTGGGAAGTTCAAGGGAGACGTCAGAGGGAGGTTTTTCACCCAGAGAGTGGTTGGTGCATGGAATGCGCTGCTTGGGGTGGTGGTGGAGGCTGATACATTGGACAAGTTCGAGAGATTGTTAGGTAAGCATATGGAGGAATTCAAGTTAGAGGGATATGTGGGAGGAAGGGGTTAGATAGTCATAGGTGTGGTTTGAAGGGCGGCACAACATGGTGGGCCGAAGGGCCTGTATTGTTCTATGGTTCTATGGTGTTGTATTATTCCTCCAGTCCCTTAATGCTTTCATCCACACAACTGTACATCTTAGCATTGCGCCACCTACAACTCTCTATAGCTTGCTAGAAATGAGATTGTTGCTGGACTTTCAAGTGAGCTGAGATCTTTAAACACTCCATTGGACACAATAAGGTTATCCAGAGTTGAAGATCAAAAAAAAAGGATTTAGGGACACTCTAATTATTTTTATTACTTTTGGAGATTAACATAAAGATCTTGTCTTACGTTAACTGGATGAGGAAGAATTAATAACAAGATACCTTGTCCATATTTTGTGCTGGCAGGAAAGTTGAATCAATTTCTGTGATACTCCTAATGACAGACACGATAATTTGTAAACCCAATAATTTGTAATCTTTTACATTATACACTTAAGAATTTTACTGTTATAGCCTCCATATTAACCGGATATGTTTTTTTTTAGAAGGTAGCAACCTGTCATTACATTCTGATTGCCAGAACGCCACCAGCAAACGGTTTGGAGATGAAAATTCAATGAACCCTGCCAGAAAAAATACAACGCCGCCACCAGAAAATGGAGGAGCTCATTCAGCTGAGGAAAGCAGTGATAATGACAGCAGGAAACACTGTCGAGGTGTATCCAGATCAAAAATGGAGCTGGATGCATTGGACTACAAGGTAGACAAAACAGATGACAAAATCACCTTCCAGGCATTGATTAAACAAGCTTTGGCAGAAAAGGTATCAGTCACAATAGAGCACTCACAGTTGAATCCAGAATTAATAGAGTCATCCAGGATTACTTTGCAGCAGCAGCAGCCTTTGCATAAAACAGAAGCTGGTAATTCAGAACAGGAGGCTACTGCCAAGGCAAAATCCAAGTTATCCAGTGTCAAAGTGGAAATCAAAACTATTTCATTTTCTGGTGATGGAAGCACTTTCATGCTAGGAAACAAAGAAAATGAATGTTCGAAGTGTCAAAGGCACAATATACTGTCATCTTGTTCTGCTACTTTAAACAACTGGAAGTGTGACCAACATAGTGACCAGAGTTCTTGGCTACAATTTAGGATTTCAACAAATGGCAATGAGTTGAAAGCATCTGGGCAAAATGACGTCAGCTGCAGGAATAATATTCCAATATGTGAACCGGACAGTTATGAGAAGCTCACATATGAAGAGAAGCACAATGAGAAAATCCTGCATCCCAAGGAACACCTGTCATCAAAAGGATCCTGCAGTTCACACGTACCCTCACATACAGGAGACTGCACATCCAATCAAAACCTATTTATAGATTGTGCTTTGAATATCCCACCTCCTGATGAGTTTGCAGATGGCAGTGAAGATATAAAACCACTCTCTAAGACTCAAGAAAGCATCTGTTTAATTCAAGAGAAACATGACAGTGAGTCTGATGTCTCACCTGTTACGTCAGCGTGTTCTGAGAGATATCTTTCTTCCGACGGGAATGAAATGGTGGGGAGTCCAAGGTATCAGTCCCCCTCTGCAGATGTTAATCAAGAATGCACAATGTTGGATAAATGGGCAAGGTTATCTGAATGCAGCCACAGAGTTCTAGCCTTAGGGTCATTCGGGACAAGTTCCACAAAGAATGATTTGGGCAAAGATAATAATAGTTTCAGAAACAATAGCATTAATAATATAGAGAGGATAACAGCACAAAACAATTGTCAGATGCAGCCAACAGTGAGGAGGAAAACATACCCAGACAGTGATAGTACAGATGTGGCTCTCCACATGGAATGGAAGGCTGTTACAAACCTGCTTCACCAAAGCCAGTCTCATTCATCACGTACTCTCCCCCCTTTCTTTACACAGACTCTTCCCAGGAAACAAGGTAAACCGGAGAGAGTTTCTGGTGAAGATATTAGGAACTTCTTAAGTTTTCAAGGATACACTACTCCCAGGAAAAGAATCTGCAAGGACTCCTGTGATGGTAGTAGACTCAGCTGCTGGTCTTCATCAGGCACTTTGAGTCCCATGAAATCCCCAGAAATAAGTCTTGAGATGCAAGGAAGAGTCAATCACAGCCCATTTAGCTTCCATTCAGAAGAGAGTGTTGATGATGTGTTCTGTCTGAATCCGAGCACAAAATCAGGATTTGAAGAAAGGAATGATACTTTTAGGACAGACTTGTGCCAACATCAAAGTACACTCCCTGAGGAAAGAATGAAAGATATCACCAAGAGAGACATGAATTCATGGCAAACTACGGAACCTCAGGAGCAAGGAGATTTCACAGAGAGTGGTTTTGACGAAGAGACTTTAGATAGTGACTATCCCAGTGAGTTAGCTGAGGATATGACATCAACAAATGATCAATTTCAGATTAAAATCACACCACCTTCACCAAACGACCATACACCTAACAATGGCCAGGAAACTGCAGATGTCTTTGATACATTTTCTAATCTGGATAGTAGTATCAGAACAAAGACTGGAGATAAAAGCACTGAATTCAAAAAGAGAAGACATTCAGTGACAATATTACAAACAGGAGCATTTGATCAAAGATTAATTATTCAAAATAACAGCCGTAAGATTGAGAATACTGATGTTTCACAACATTTCTCTGCATTTGGAGAATGTAATGAGGAAGACACAGTATTCAATGAATCTAATACAGAAGAAAAGTTTGATGTTGAACAAGAAAGTACTTCCTCAGACACTGTGGGAGATATTCATACTTTGCTTGCAACTGAGTGCCTGTCTCGGGTTTCTCTAACTACATTGAGGGATGATTGTGAACAAAACTATGAAAAGGCAGTTTCTTCAGCTTATGAAGAAAATGACAATAAACATCTGAAAAATACCCACAGCAAAGCAATAACTTTTGCTATCCAACAAAATAACAAGCAACATAACAACATGGAATATTCAACTCAGCAAAGTGGCAATGCACAGAATCTGATGGAAGGATGTGAAACATTAAAAATGAACATGGATGAAGAAAACAAGTCTTTAGAAGTGACACCCCCAAGAGCTAATTGTTCCCCTGAGGATACACAGCCACTGGACTATACAGCACCAAGTGAAAGAACGAAAGTGGAAATAAATTGTCAGAAGTCAGTACACACAGAGAAAGAAAAATGGCATCAAGGTATGGCAGAAGACATGATTAACAACAATAATAAGCATACTATGCAAAACAAAAGAGCATTCTTCATTATAATTTGAAATTTTACAAGTTGATTAAAATGATAATAAACCTAATTCTAAGCTCCAGAGCAGAATTGGTTTGCACGCTCAAACTCGTTAACAAGGTACCCTCCACTGATAATAGGGATCTCCAGAACCCAGTGCCCCCAAGTTTCTATAAGTAAAATTCTTCTACAATGTAGCCTCAGATTTTCATGAGAGAGGGCCCCGCCAGCATTCCATGTCCCTCATTCCCCCAAACTTACTTTCTCAAGATTCAGAAGGCCAATCTCACTTGTCCATGTTGTCCTGAATGGTGACAAGTCCCTGAATACAGGTAGGGCCTGTATTAATGTAATGGAGATTTGTGGACAGATTGGAACAAGCACCGTCCTCAGAATCCCTCTAAAAGCTTCTGACAGCCAGTGTGGCCCAGCCTTCAGTACTTGCTTCTGTCAAAGCTGGCAATAACTACAATAAATGAAGGAAGCAAGTAAAAATTGTTAGAATTATTATAAAAATAGTATCAATCATAAACACTCTAGAACTTTTAAATCATTAAAAACATTAAACCAGGTAAAAATAACCTTAAAAAAATAACTAGTCCCATTACTACTTTTCTTCCCACAGTTGTAGAATTCCCATTCAAATAAATGTGCTCATGGATCCTGCACTGGGTCTATCTTGGTACAGCAACTAAAGTCAAATTCCCCCACACAAGTGCTAAGGAATCTCAGCAGGCCTCTGTTCTCCCATTGGACTCATGTGGATTCCAGCAATGGAGTACAGCCAAGAAATGGCCAAACGTGTGCATTTGCAAATGTCCTGAAACCCACCTGCATTTCAGAGGGTGGTGATATCTGAAATTCTCTGCCCCAGAAGCTTATGGAAGCAAGATCACTAGAGGTACTTCAAGGGGCAGCTAGATGAATTCTTCAGTGGTTGGGAAATTGAGGACTGTAGGAACTGACATAGAAGGGGAGTTGAAGCCTGGGGCAGATCAGCCGTGATGATGAATGGAGGAGCAGGCTGTGGAGGGGCTGGGTGGTCCACTCCTGCTGCCCTGTGTGAATTCTACAGTTCCACGGAGAACTCTCAGGAAGAAGTAGCCAATGTCATGCCAGATTCTTGCAAACGCATCCACACTATGGGAGCAACTATTTGGCCTATTTTGTTCCCTTCCCCTGGTCTATTCCCCAGCTGAGATCAGTGGCAGCCATGTGCCCGGTTCCCAGATCCTTTCTAATGTCATTATGTTGCTAACCACTAGAGGGTACCCCGGAACAGATTCACCCTCCAATTGTAACCAGGTGTAGGGTTGATCTGCCCACAAGATGAAAGTGCATTTTAAACCTGCTGTTTATAAAAGCACCTAATATCACAATTGCACTCAATATGTTCCCTCACATTCCACAGGAAACCTGGACCCACTGTAAGAAAATCAGTCAGGCTGAATTTGGCATCAATTTGCCTTCAGTTAACAACAGAGGCTAATTCCATATTTTTCTCTTTTCTTTACAATGTAGAAGGAGGCAATTAGACCATAAGACATAGGAGCAGAATTAGACCATTCGGCCCATCGAGTCTGCTCTGCCATTCGATCATGGCTGATTTATTTTTCCCTCTCAACCCCATTCTCCTGCCTTCTCCTTGTAACCTTCGACGCCCTTACTAATTCAGAACCCATCAACCTCCACTTTAAATATACCCAGTGACTTGGCCTCCACAGCCGTCTGTGGCAATGAATTCCACAAATTCATCACCCTCTGGCTAAAGAAATTCCTTCTCATCTCAGTTTTAAAGGGATGTCCTTTTATTCTGAGGCCGTGCCCTCTGGTCCTAGACTCTCCCACTACTGGAAACATCCTCTCCACGTCCACTCTATCCAGACCTTTCAATATTCGGTAGGCTTCAATGAGATCCCCCCTCATTCTTCTAAACTCCAGTGGGTACAAGCCCAGAGCCATCAAACGCTCCTCATACAATAGTTAACTCTTTCATCCCCAGGATCATTCTGGACCCTCTCCAATGCCAGCACATCCTTCCTTAGGTAAGGGGCCCAAAACTGCTCACAATACTCCAAATGTAGTCTGACCAATGCCTTATAAAGCCTCAGCAGTACATCCGTGCTTTTATATTCTAGTCCTCTCGAAATGAATGTGAACATTGCATTTGCCTTCCTTACTACCGACTCAACCTGCAAGTTAACCTTTAGGGAATCCTGCACTAGGACTCCCAAGACCCTTTGCACCTCCACTTTTGGAATTCTCTCCCAACTAGACTGGAAAACAGTCTGTGACCAATTCAGCCCAACTTGTCTATGCCAGCTCTCAGAGCATTCCCATCAGTCCAACTTCCCCACTTATCTCCCTGTAACCTTTGCTCTCTCACACGTTCAACAACTCCTCCACCCACCTTACCTTAGGAGCAATTTATAGCAGCCAATTAACCAACCGACACATCTTCGGGATGTGGGAGGGAACTCGAGAACCCTGGGGAAACTCAACACTGTCACAGGGAGAACATATAAACTCCACAAAGTTGGTACTTGAGGTTGGCTCATACCCAGGTCGGTGGAGGTGTGCAGCAGCGGAACTACCTGCTGCACTATTGTGTCATCCCACTATTATGACAAATACTTTCTCACAGAAATCAGGATACATTACACAGGATAATGATAAGAATGTGATATTATCATTCAGGCTTTAAGGACAACAGTACACAGTTTGCTGAACGTAAAACATAAATGCGAGCTCTTGAGGTTTATTGATAGAGTTCTTTACATGAATGTGAATCCACGTATTTCCAATAATAGGGATAAAATATAGTTCCTGACAAAGGTTATTGGCAGTCTGGTAGCGTCATTAATATGATTTCTCTTGACCAGATCTGAAGGCTGAAGGAAGTTGTCTTCTGCAGCTGCCCAGTGACCAAGTGCAAAGGGATGGGAAAGCCAGTGAGAATTGCCCAGTGCTTCCATCAGCAAGAGAAGGATCTGAACACTGGGCAAAGAGGCGCAAACAGTTTAAGGAGAGTAAACAGTGTAGCTCAACTGGAGGAAGCTCAAGCAATCAGGGGTCAGGTGAGAACATTAGTGGACCCATTAAAGATGTAATTAAAGTTCACCCATAGGGTGCACAGGGTCAGGTTGTGCTGCCGATGGAAAAATATGGACTTGCCTTTTATGGATCTCATGACGTTGATGTGTTAATATCATTGTGAGTGAAATGGCAGGACCCACTCAGCACCAGAGTCTTGTCTGACATGATACCATCAAACGTGTGACCTAAATCAAGTCCCCTTTACAAGACAGCTGAAAAGCTTTCCCACCTAGCTAAGGCTTGCCCTAGCTTTTTCAACTGTTGAAGCTATCTAGAATCATGATTGTTTCTGAATGCCCCTGATATTCAGAAACATTCATATTGTTTTATAAATTGACATTGATTAAAGCAATTATTACAAAAAACTTCTAACAATATTTTAAAAATTAAAATAAGATGCCCAGGTAGAGTAAATAGTCAGAATCTTATTCCCATGACAAAGGTATCAAAAACAAGAGAGGTGAGGTTTAAGGTGAGAGAAAGGAGTTTTAAAGGGGATTTGAGGGAAACAGAGAATTGTTGATATCTGGAACGTGGTGGGGTCAGATCCCATCTCTATATTTAAGAGAATCAGAACCAGAATCAGGTTTATTATCACTGACTTATGACATGAAATTTGCTGTTTTGCGGCAGCAGTACAGTGCAAGACATAAAAATCTATAAGTTACAAAAATAAATAAATAGTGCAAAAAGAAAGGAATAATGAGGGGACACTTAGACAGACACTTATATGGACAAGACACAGAAGAATACAGACCAAATCTGGGATTAGTGTCAATAGGCAAAAAGGTCAACATGGACATGATGGGCTAAAGGCCCATTTCAGTGCTGTACAATTCTATGACTCTAAAAACATCTAAATAATTAAAAATTATAAACTCATTTAATCATAAAGTATGAATTCCCTTAAGCTCACTCCTCTCCCTCATAGCTGTTCCTGTGCCAGGTCTCACCTTATTATTTGCCGGTGTTAACCATCGGGGAAATTCAGCAAGTGTGTGCTCCACCACTCGATTCCGGGTGGAATTTGCAGCAAAGCGCAATTGAAGAACAGACCGGTAAATTCAAGACTTCCTTTCCAGGGGTCGGGGGAGCGAGGGTAAATGCCAGCAGATTGACAAAGAGCTGCAGATATTTCTTAACAAATTCCAGTCCAGTGTCACTCCACCCTTGTGAAGTTTATAGGTTTCAAACCACTGCCCCCTTGGATATTTAGAGTAAAACGCTAATAATTCACTGTCTGATTATTCAGAAATCCTGATGGTTCACCACTGGGCTCACTGGCTGATGTTTCCTACATTCCCTCCAAACTCATAGAGGCTTTACTAGTTTCACTGGAAAGTTTATTCTGCTACTACATAACATCTGAAAAAAAGATTCACCAGGACGTTGCTACGACTAGAGGTCTTTAGTTATGGGGAGAGATTGGATAGACTGCGCTTATTTTCCCTGGAGTGAAGGAGGCTGAGGGCTGACCTGATAGAAGATTATGAGAGGCATAAAAAGGGTAGATACTCAAAATCCTTTCCCCATGGTAGGGTAAATTGTTAAATTGGTTTATTATTGTCACATGTACCAAGGTACAGTGAAAAACTTTGTTTTGCGTGCCATCCATCCAGATCATTTCAGCACATCAGTGCATTGAGTTAGTACAAGGATAAAGCAATGACAGAATGCAGAAAAAAAAGTGTATTAAAAACATGTTGGCGTATTAATGGGAATAACGTCCAACAGTCAGGAAAATCTGCCGATCTGGCAGCACCAAGTTCCTGGGTGTGCCGGATTAAAAGAGTTTTACAGTATTTCCTGGCTCTCTTTTTTTTTAGTGGTAGGTGCAAGAAATCTTAGAGAAAACCATTATGTATTCTCAGATGCTAGCATACACGAACAAATGAAAATCTGCAGATGCTGCAGATCTGAGATAAAAGCAGAAAATTTTGGAAACAGCAGGTCAGGCAGCATCTGTGGAAAGAGGAAACGAGTTAATGTTTCAGGTGGATAACGTTCGATCAGAAGTGGGCAAATTTAGAAATCAAAAAGTTTTAATTAACAGAGAGGGAGCAGGGACAAAAAGAACAAACAGGAAGTTTGTGACAAGGCAGAAACTAAGAAAAATTGATGATACAGATGGTGTCAACCAGGAAAAGGTGCTGAAGTCTTACTGATTTTAGTAAGCCTTAACCACAGTCGTCTAGTCAACACCAAATTGTATCATCACGGTAGTGTAGCAGTTAGCGTAATGCTATTACAGCGCTAGCGACCAGCGTTCAATTCCAGCTGCTGGCTGTAAGGGGTTTGTATGTTCTCCCCGTGTCTGCACGGGTTTCCTCTGGGTGCTCCGGTTTCCTCCCACATTCCAATGACGTGTGGGTTAGGAAGTTGTGGGCATGCTACATTGGCGCCAGAAGCATGGCGACACTTGCGGGCTGCCCCCAGAACATTCTATGCAAAGATTCATTTCACTGTGGGTTTCGACGTACATGTGACTAATAAAGAAATCTTAATCTTCTTTCCATTCCTTCTCCTTCTCCTTCTCTGCTATTTAAAACATCTTAATTTTGAGAGTTTCCCAACTTATGGACCTGAAGCATTAACTCTGTTTCTCTCTCCATGGATGCTGCTTGACCTGCTGAGTATTTCAGCATGTCCTGGTTTTATTTAAGATCCAAGTCCATAGTTCCCCAGAAGTGGCAACACAGGTCAATAGGGTGGTGAAGATGGTCTATGGCTTGTTTACCCTCACAGTTCTGAGCATGGATATGAGTTGGAATGTTATGCTGCAACTTTTGAAATGACTGGCTAGGCCATTCTTGGAGTATTGTGTGTAGTTCTGGTCACCACACTTTAGAAAAGATGTGATTGCACAGGAGAGAGTGTGATAAGATTCACCAGGATGTTGCTTCGACTAAGGTCTTTAGTTATGGGGAGAGATTGGATAGACTAGGCTTATTTTCCGTGGAGTCAACGAGGCTGAGGGCTGACCTGATAGAAGATTATGAGAGGCATAGAAAGGGTAGATCCTCAAAATCCTTTCCCCATGGTAGGGTAAATTGGTAAATTAGTTTATTATTGTCACATGTACTGAGGTACAGTGAAAAACTTTATTTTGCACGCCATCCATACAGATCATTTCATCACATCAGTACATTGAGGTAGTACAAGGGAAAAGCAATAACAGAATGCAGAATAAAGTGTTACAGTTACAGAGAAAGTGCAGTGCAGGCAGGCAATAAGGTGCAAGGCCATAACGAGGTAGATTGTGAGGTCAAGAGTCCATTCTATTGTACAAGGGGACTGTTTAATAGTCTTATAACAGCGGATAGAAGCTGTCATTGAGCCTGATGGTACATGCTTTCAGTCTTTAGTATCTTCTGCCCAATGGGAGGGGGGAGAAGAGAGAATGTCAGGGTGGGAGGGATCTATGATTATGTTGGCTGCTTTACCGAGGCAGCGAGAACTGTAGACATAGTCCGTGGAGGGGAGGCTGGTTTCTGTGATGTGCTGGGTTGTGTCCACAACTCTCTGCAGTTTCCTACAGCCTTGGGCAGAGCAGTTGCCATACCAAGCCGTGATGCATCCAGATAGGATGCTTTCTATGAAGCATCTATAAAAATTGGTGAGGATCAAAGGGGACATGCCAAATTTCTTTAGCCTCCTGAAGAATTAGAGGTACTGGTGCATTTTCTTGGCCGTGGCATCTACGTGGTTGGACCAGGACAGGCTATTGGTGATGTCAAAAACAAGAGTTTTAAAGGCTCCTGTCAACCAACATAGTGAAAAGCAGCAACCACCAGTGTTCAGAAATGCCTTTAATTATAATCAACTACTAATTTCATTTCTTGCAAAAAATGGTTATTCTGTTATCCATAATTCAACCACATTATTGACTGAATGTAAATGAAATTGCTTCTGCAGGCTGAGTTTCAAATATGAGAAGTTCCTAATGTCCGTGTCATTGAATTTTATTTGGAAGGGTTCTGGTTACCATAATCATCCCTAATTCCTCCTCAAAGAGTGAATGTGAATTGTAATTCCACTCATGTGAATAAAAATGCTGAGTCCAGTCGCCCAGTTGAAAAGATAAGCAGCCCTAGAAAATGTGAGAGTTTTGTTTGCTTTATGTGCTGACAAAAAAATATTAGAGAAGCTTTCATCTGAGTTCTACTTTATTAAATACTGCATGACTGTAGAATTTTTACTTTTTCATTTGAGGGTAAAGAACAAGTAGAAGGAGTAGAATGCTTTTAATTGTTTAGAAGTGTTTTAAATGACGTACTTCCTTTAAATTTTTTGAAAAGAGGTGACGTTACAGTTCAATCGCAAGTTTTCTGGTTTATGTTCAATTGTCATTGAAATGTCTTTTTTAAGGATTATTGATTGGGGTAAGTGTGTGTATTGGCTAGGCAATGTTGTAAACTTTCTATATTCTGCAGTTATCTGAAAGAAATTAGCACAAATGTTTTCGGTAAAAGCCAATAAGCCTGTGATTTTCATGCCTGCATGTCCAAAAGTAGAAATCCAGAATATATTTACCTATAACCGGACTTATACCATGAATGATAGGGCACTAGGGAGTGTAATGGAACAGACGGACCTAGGAGTACAAGTGCATAGCTCGTTGAAAGCAGCATCACAGGTAGACAGGGTGGTGAAAAGGGCGTTTAGCACGCTGGCCTTCATCAATCAGGGCACTGAGTACAGGAGTTGCAACATTATGTTGCATTTGTATAAGTCGTTGGTGAGGCTGCACATGGAGAACTGTGTAGTTTTGGTCACCGTTATAGGAAAGATGTGGTTAAATTGGACAGAGTGCAGAAAAGATTTATGAGGATGTTGCCAGGACTAGAGGGCCTGAGTTATAGAAAGAGTTCGGCCAGGCTAGGTCTTTATTCCTTGGCACGTAGGAGAATGAGGGGCAACCTTATAGAAATGTTTAAAATCATGAGAGGCATAGATAAGGTGGATGGTAACAGTCTTTTTCCCAGGGTAGGGGAGTCCAAAACTAGGGGGCATAGATTTAGGATGAGAGGGGAAAGATTTTAAAAGCGACCTGAGGGGCAACTTTTTCATGCAGAGAGCGGTGAGTGTATGGAACAAGCTGCCAGAGGAAGTGGTTGAGGCAGGTACAATAGCATCATTTAAGAAGCACATAGAGGGGTGGGTACGTGGATGGGTGGGGCTTCAAAGGATATGGGCAGAACACAGGAAATTGGGACTAGCTGGGTGGGCACCGTGGTCGGCAAGGACTGGTTAGGCCGAAGGGCCTCTATCTGTGCTGCCTTACTCTATGACTCTATGACATGTTACCTGTAATTTACACTGGGGATCTCAGCTCTCAAATCCTGGACCTGAAGCAGGATCTGCAACCCTAATGAATTCAATTGGGATTGTAGCACTGCAGAGAGGAAAGGGAAGAGGATAGGTTTGTTACTTTTCCAGTTACTCGTACCTTTTCGGAAATGAAAACGGAAAATGCCTGAGATACTCAGCAGACCTGCAGAAAGAGAAAATAAGTTAACATTTTATATTGATTGACTTTCATTTTCTGTGTTTAATAATCTCAGAAGTGTTTTAACTATTTAACAGACTTTGAAAGAATATTCTTTATTTAATTGTGAATTTTTTTAATGTTTTGTATGTCACAGATATTCAGATTCACTTAAAAATCCTGACAGTTTTGAAAGAAAAGTCCGCACAAGTGGACCGGGACAAGTTCAGGAATGGAGTGTCCATGGGGTGGGATTGTGGGCAGTTCCTCACCCAGGCTACTCTGACAGCATCTTACAAACCCACAGCTTCTGCCACCAGGAAACCCAGGGTAGCTGGTGCGCAGGAACACCACAAGGCTCCCCTTCCAAGTTGCACACCATTCCTTCATTATCGCTGGGTCTAAATCCCAAGACAGCATTGTGAAGTTACCTTCACCAGAAGGACTGGTTCAAGATAACAACTCATTACCACCTTCTCGAGAACAATTAAGAATGTGCAATACCTGCTGGTCTTGCCAACAATGCCCAAATGAATACATTGAAAGCTGAAAAAGTAGACAAAAAGCTTACTGATGTTATAAATAGGGCCATGGGGTACAAGAGCAAGGACATCATGATGAATGTTTCTAGATCAATGGTTCAACAACGGTATCTAGCCCTGTTCTGGGTATTACATTTTAGGAAGGATGCAAAGGCATTGGAGAGAGTTCAGAAAAGAATCACCAAAATTAGACTTTTGGAGACGTGAACTAACTGGAGGAGCTGGGGGGTGTTCTCCTTGAAGCAGAGAAGATTGCAAGAAGATCTTATGGAAGTGTGTAAAGTCATGAGGACTTCAGATCGAAAGAACGTACTCAGTGGCAGAGGGATAAAGAATTCGGGGACTTAGAATGAAGATGACTGGCAAAAAAAAACGCTTGAGGAAATATTGTTTTCTTACACAGCAAATGGTTAACACCCAGAAATCACAGCCTTTGAAGGTAGTGGAGATAGATTCAACAGTGGCATTCAAAGTGGATCTGGAATATAGAGTGAAGGGAAAAGTATCTGCAGGGTTGTGTGGAAAGGGTAGAGGAGTGGGGTTAGCTGGATTGCTTCTATATCGTTATGGAACAAACCTGATGGGCTGAGAGGCCTCTTTCTGAGCTGTAACCTTTGTATGATTCAGGTCTATATGTGACTCCAGACCCACAGAAATGTGAGTGGTTCTTAACTATCTCCTCAGTTTGGAAGTAGTTAGAGATGGATAATAATTTCCATTCCCTTTCATAAATCTCATTGATTAGTCTGGATACGATAATGAGTTTATTGTCCAAAGTTGAGTTTATGGTCAGATGCACAAGTACATCAAGTACGTGCATGCACAGGTGAAATGAAAACCTTCCTTGTAGCAGCATCACTGGCACATGGCATCAGATACACAACATTCACAAGAAAAACATAAATTATACAAGAAGTATAATTTAAAGTATAATAATAAATCATAATATAAATATAATATAAGGTATGATATGAAGTATAAAGTTCAGTCCACAACATTTTTATGATGATTTGAAATAACTAACATTTTCCAAAATTTGGCAAGAATTTTGTGAAGACATAGCTCCAGAACACCTTAATTGAAAGATGCAGAACAGTCTATGGAGGAATTTCTTCAGGGACTTTCCTGATTATACACTGTAATTTTGATACAAAGTACATTTATGCACATAAGCAGAGTTTCTGCAGAACTTCCCACTAAATTACAGGCAGCTAGTCTGAAGAATGCTCAAGGAAATCTATACCATTTGTGATGACCTAACCACATTGTACATGATTGTTACATTAATATAACAATTGATCATCATAAATATGTGGCACTTGTGTACAGTAGAATAGATATTAATGTCTTAGAGTTTCCGTGGAAACAGAAACAGAGTTAATATTTCAGGTCAAAGAGTCTTCATCAGAACTGGAAAAGTGAGAAAACAAGATAGTTGTAAATTACAGAGAGGTGGGGAGAGATCAATAGAACAAAGGGAACATGCCTGATAGGGTAAGGCCAAGGGCTGCTGTGGTGATAAGCTGCTGCTGAAGCAATCTGGTTGATAGGTTAATGAGGGAAGCTAGAGAGAGAGAGAGAGGGGGGGGAGAGGAAGAGGGAGAGAGGGAGAAAGAGAGAGAGAGAGAGAGACAGAGAGAGAGAGAGAGGAGACAGCTTTACAAACAAAAAGATATGTAAAAGCTGTGAAATGCAGGACAGTAAGAAATGTCCAATAGGTTAGACTGTGCTGGAGGAGATGGAAAAAGTCAAGAACTGAGAGGAACTGTGCTGCCTAGTGTGATTATAATGAAATATTTAAAGGTGGGAATCATTTATTTTTGAGCTCTGTGCATCTTTGAGGATTCATTCTTGATCTGTGATGCCCCTGAGCTTCACTTGCCACATGCTAATTCCACAGAGCATCACATGCTACTGTCTGGTAGGAAGATGCAGGTAGAGCTAGAAGAAGCTGTGCTGCATTCTTTTAGTGGAACGGAAATACTTGTTTTTTCCCATTATTTAGATTGAGATAAAATGAACTAAAGAGGATTTGTAGAATTGCCGTGGATCATTACATTTCTCTTTGCCTTCAAGTAAATTGCGGTTTCAAACTTTGGAGGTGATAAGTCAAGATCATGATCGCTAAAACAGTGCAAGGAAAGTGATTTACCTGTAGTTTTGATCATTTGAAACCCTGTTTCTGTTTTCTTTTTGTCGTGTTCAGTGAACTCAGAAGAAACACGCTCCATGGACCTGGCTCAAGTGCGTGCTGAGAATGAGCAAAGGGGCTTTTACACTGAGACCTATGATTCTATCTCCTGGATCTTCAGAGGTGATGAAGGAAACCCCGAAAACAATCCCCGTTGTCTTGGCAAGAGAGCTCACCCTGCAGCAAGTAATATACAACTTCATTATCGCTAACCATCTAATTACTAAACATTTTTAATAACATTTAAAAAGCAAGTTAAAAGAAAACTTTGGGAAGCAATATCCCAGATATGAACACTGGTGAAAACAGCTCTGCAGGCATCCAGGCACAAGACTGAAACAGACATCAGAATCTTTACCTTTGTAAGCAAGGCAGTGGAGCTTTTACACTGCGTCTCCATATGGCTTCCACACAAGTAACTGTGGCCTAACCAACATCACCCTTATTCTATATTCAGTGCAATACCCATTCATTCAGAATCCCAGTCCCAGTGCTTTTTTATCATCTGCACACTTGCCTACACATGCCTGACCCCTGGGTCTCTCTGATAAAAGTCAAAGCGCTCAGAAAATGCTCTTTTTTTAACTCCTTTTTCCACCGAATAGGATGCTCAGGAATCAGTTCTGCTGCCACTCTGCTTGATTCTAGAGAGCAAACCTACATTATTACAGTCAGGGTGTTGTCTGTCCCAAAGCCTGTGCTGTATCCAAAACCCTCAGCCATTTCTTGATACCACGTGGAGTGTATTGATGGGTGAAGACTAGCTTCCTTCATGGTGGGGATCTCAGGCGGAAGTGAGGGACCGGCACATCTGGCTGAACGTGGTAGGCAAATGTTTCAGTCTTTAGCACTCGCGTGCTGGACCCTGCCGTCTTAGAAGATGGCGTTGTTCTTGGAGACTTTTCCTCCTGTCAGCTAATCAACTGTCTACCATACTTCCTGACTGGATGTGGCAGGGCTGCAATATTTTGACTTGATCCTTTGGTTAAATGATTGCTTAACTTTGTCAATTGCATGATGTTTTTGCTGGTTAACATATATGAAGTCCTGTGTTGCCCCAGCAAGACCTCTGCACTCCTTATTGAAGCAGGAATGCAATATAGTGACAAAAAGTAGACACAATGCTCATAGTAGTGTGGTATACCCAAGGCCTGAAATTTGCAAAACTTTCCTATTTTTCTGTTCTACCCCTCTAGAATTAAATCCTATTGCTTGGTCTTGCATATGTTACACCTTTATTAACTTGCCTTCCAACTTAGAATGATTTGTACATTTCAACACCCACATCTCTTTCCTCCTTTATCTATTCTATGTCTTATTTTTCTTACCAAAATCTCAATTATCAATATTGAAATTCATTTGCCGGTTAAATGCACATTCTGCAAGTTTATTAATGTCCAAGTTTTGAAAATTAACTTCAAACCCCAAGTCCATTAGAAAAAAAAACACAAGAGTGGCAGCAGAAATGATCCCTGAGCATCCCATTTGGTGAAAAATGGAGTTAAAAAAAAAGACAATTTCTGAGTGCTTTTACTTTTATCAGAGAGACCCAGGGGTCAGACATGTGTAGGCAAGTGTGCAGATGATAAAAAAGCACTGGGACTGGGATTCTGAATGAATGGGTATTGCACTGAATATAGAATAAGTGTGATGTTGGTTAGGCCACAGTTACTTGTGTGGAAGCCATATGGAGACCAAGTGTAAAAAGCTCCACTCAGTTTTTTTTGATTTTCAACCTTTTTACTCAGCATTGTGTTGTTTCATTTCCAGAAATGCATTAGCCCTGATCTAATTCCACTTAACACTTGTCTGAAGCTGCTTTGCATGCAATGTGAATTATTCCTGCAAGAAATTAAGATCACACCTGCTCCAAGTTGTGGAATCATTTGGTCAAGACCTTGTTTGGCACTTTGCTCATTGAACTGTGAGAGTAATTGTTTAATTATTTATGAAATAACTGTGCTAAACCTAACTGAATTATTATCATCAAAATGCTCTTACACTGCTAACCTTTCAGTTTGCCCAATTTTCGGAGTCCTCAACTACCACTGATCCTCCACCAGCACCCCCTCCCCTCCACACCCTCCTCCCCATATTGATCTTCTTTGACTTCTTGAACGCGTTTTAAGAATTCTGTGCATTACACCTTTTACCCCGCTTCTGCCCCACATGTGTGACATAACCGTTTGGTTCATATTCCACAGTTCGGGAACGGACGGTGAAGATTGCCAAAGGAACCGGTGACTATCCCTGGGGATTTAGGATTCAGTTTTCAAAACCCATTCTAGTCACAGAAGTCGATACAAGTAAGTTTCACAAACTTTGACCAGTGTGTGTTTGCATTTATTGACAGGATCATTGTTACCCAGGATTTGAAATTCAGGAAGTATATCTAAGCAACATGAAACTGGAAAATAGTGAGTGAGCTATTATGCACTCTACACGGTTTCCCTTCATTGAACTTCAAAGGAAAAGAATATTGGGAAGAGTATAAAGCAGTCGGTCAATTTCATACTTGTATTGTTTCATCCATGCCAAAGATGATTTATTTAACCTCCCCTGTCCCACTAACTCCCTGTAATAGCTGTAACCTCTCTATTGGTGCTTTCTTAGAACTAGATACCAGGGTCCATTTGCAGAGACTAGATAGGATGCAAGACTGTGCTTCACAATTCACCCCTAATCTCAGGGGAGCAATCACAGAATGTGAAGTATGAAGTATGGGCTACAGGCCAGCAGGAAATGAGAGAAAGGAGCATTTCAGACCAACCTTGCATGACGCAATTCCTTAGGACAACTCATTCACTGGCATTCTCAGCAATGGAACAGTTTGTGGCATGAAGGGAAAGGGGAAATAGGGAGGGAAAACAATTCAAGCTGGGATATAGGGTAAGCAGCATGGGCTACCTTTAGAAGTGTAATGCAGTATTTTTATATAACACTTGACATAATCATCTACTGCAGCAAAGTTGTGAAATCAATAAAAGGAAAATGATATTTGGCCTAGAGTTTGTGGCTGGTATCAAAAAAAACAGCACTCACCACAGAGCTCAAGGAAAGCTGCCCATAAAGATCTGATGTCTTCACAGCACAAACTTTGTCTTTCTTTAGCAGACATCATCTTTCAGAGATCTCAAGCATTCACCATTAGCAGTGTTGTCAAGCCGACTGAGCAGCTTGTCATTTTTAAGAATTTTCACAGACAGAACCAGAAAGTAGAACAATGTAATCTCTGAGTATTTCTTCTAATTTTTCAAACATGTTCAGGAATACAAAATAAAGACTGGGATAAATACAAGAGATTATGTTGGAGGCTGAAACATTTAAAATAAAATTATTATTAAAACCTTGGAATTTTGAAATAATTATTGAGGGGAATTGGTTTTCTCACACCTAAATTGTGTTTTTTAAGGCCAAAGTGTTTGTTAAGCAGTAATTGTGGCCTTGAAAACTGATAAAATCTCAATTACACCTCAAAAAAGAGAAACATTTTAAAGGATATTTGCAGCTGGAATAGATTGTTGACAGTGGAATTTACGTTTGTTCTCAGTTTGCATTAACATATTACCTTTAATGTTACAAAATGTCCAAAGGCACTTCACAGGACTTTGAACAAATAAAATTTTTACACCAAGCTATGTAAAGAAATATTAGGATAGATGACCAAAATATTTATCAAAGAGGTGGCTTAAGAAACATCTTAAACAAGAAATGACAGATAGAGAGGCATCAAGGTTTAGCAAGGGAATTCCTGAGTTTATGGCCATAACAGCTGAAGGCACAGCTGCCAGTGGTGAAGAGATTAAATTCAGAGACGATCAAAAGACTAAAATTGGAAGAGCACAGAAATCTCGGATGGCTGTAGATTTAGAAGGATTATAGAGATAGACTGAAATGAGGCTATGGAAGGATTTGAACACAGGGCTGAGAATTATAAAATCAAGCCATTGCTTAACTGGAAGCTAATGTAAGGTAGCAAGCACTGGTGTGATGGGTGTGCAGGTCTTGCCATGAGGTAGGACACAGGTCACAGAAATTTGGGCAGCCTGCAGTCCACAAACTGTATTCAGTTTCTACTGATTAGCCCAGAGACCATTGCAACAGTCAGCCCTGGAGAAACAGTGACTTTTGCATTTCTATTTTTAATTATACATCTCTTCAAAGTTGCAGCAAGTTTTCCGACATTATATTGGTGAATGTTGATAACCTGTAATTATTCTTGTCACCACAAAAGAATTAATTTAGAAAAACTGGATATTTACTTAAGTTATTTCATGTATTAAGCATTTGGGTAAAAGCGGTTCATCAAGGGTTTTCTGTTTGTAGGAAGGATATTCACATTGTCTTTGTAAAAACTGTGAAATAATCTGCTCTGTTATTTGGACTTGATTTCAGATGGTGCAGCTGAAGAAGCAGGACTTCAGATTGGAGATATTGTGTTAGCTGTTAATGGCACTGATGTGACCAGCATCCCTCACTCTGAGGCAGCCACCCTGGCTCGTCAAGGTATGGAGAGTTAAAATGAGCTTCAGGCACAATCTTTGCTCTGTTTTGCAGTTACAGCCCATTATGAATAATGATTTACAGAATCCATTCTGTTACTTATTGCATGTACAGCTAACTTGGTATCAGACATACAGGCCAACATCTTTTCAGTGTCTGTTGAATTTTCTTCAGTAATTGTACTAGTAGAGGATGCAAGGACACTGCAAACAGCTCTGGTGTATAAGTCCCGATAAGCCATACCTCAGAGCTCTGCCATTGATCGTAATTTGGCTTGTGGGATTGGGAAGTCACTATTTGCATTACTGTGTCAGGCTAAGGTACATCAAGGCCCCTCACCCTATCGAAGGAGCTGTCCAGTACAACCTGCTTACAAGGCCAAAGTGGCAAAGTCCAATTTTCTTTCTGTAACTTTAAGGTAAGATGACTTCTTCACAAAAGTGGCTGCCCTAAGACATGGAACAAAATTGCAGAGTAAATCTTTGGGGATTCAGACTGTAATCTTACTCTGGACCTTCAGGTAAGTCCATATAACCAGGGAGATAATCATTATTCATATGTTGGATTCCTGAAGATCCAGAGCAAAGAGACTACCAACATATAAGTACCTCATTTACAAGCTAGAAATGTTCTCTTTAAGCCCATTGCCTTGTTTTGAGGTAGGCTGGGAATTTGCCAAAACACAACTGAGAAACCGGAACACAATGCCAAGACTTAACATGCATCAAGGCCACCTGGAGGGCCCATTTTCAGACTCCAGTCAGCATTACGTTAGGTATACATTGAACAGTCCCAGATTTTAGAGCTTACACTCTTCCAGGTATTTTTTCTATTTATTTATTTTTTGGAATATGAACATCACAGCCCAGTAATTTTTTACCTTTGGTGATCTGCCTTTTGAACTGTTGCAGTTGTCATGGTGAGAGTATTCCCACAATTCTTTTGGGAGGAGCAGTGGCTCCTAGGATTTAGACCCAGTGATAAAAAAGAAAGGGTGAATTATATCACCAGATCCTCAATGTCTCCAATGTCAGACTGAGTTCCAAATGGCTCTCAGGACCTGCTACAATTATTATGCTCCCTTTCAAGAACTGCAGACCAAGTTTGAACGTTGTTGAACTTCCTGGATGTTTTTGCCAGCTGCACACTCGGGCAAGTGGTGAGTATGACATAACACGCCTGACTGGATCAAAGCCTGTTCTACAAAATACATTCTTGTGAAAATTGGAAATTGACTGCAAAACATTTAACGTCTCGTCCGGATCTACAGTATTCCGCACTCATTCAATACCGTTAAAAATGTAATATCATTCAATAATTAATTGCCATTTTTATATTCCAATTCCCAGGTCCGGACATTCTGACTCTGGTGGTGGGGTCAGACATCAGCCGATGCCCAAACACCCCACGGCCAGCTTGCCGTGGATATTTGCATAAACGAACCCACTCTGGGCTTCTGAAGGGTTGGAGAAAGAGGTGGTTTGTTTTGAAACACAATGGATTATTCTACTATTACAAGAACAAAATGGTGAGAAGAAATTATGTGATTTTCAAATGTTTATCTAAGTTATTGACCAAAAGAGTAGCTCCGTCAGCATCTGCAAAATAGAAGTGATGGAACAACAAGTTCAAAGCAAATTATCCCAAACTACTGACTGTTTGGGGATCTGATACAAGCACCAGAAAAGGGGAACTTAAGGTAGAAGTCTGACGGCACAGCTGAAAAGATCTGGAATTGGAATGGAATTGGTTTATTTGTCACATGTATTGAGTACAGTGAAAAACATGTCTTGCATACCGTTCATACAGATCAATTCATTAAACAGTGCATCAAGGTAGTACGAGGTAAAACAATAACAAAATGCAGAATAAAGTGTAACAGCTAAAGAGAAAGTGCAGTGCAGGTAGACAATAAGGTCATAACGAGGTAGATTGTGAGGTCAAGAGTCCATTTTATCGTACTAAGGAACCATTCAATAGTCTTATAACAGCGGAATAGAAGCTGTCCTTGAGCCTGGTGGTACGTGCTTTCAGGCTTTTGTATTTATCGCCTGATGGGAGAGGGAAGAAGAGAGAATGTCCGGGGTGGGTGGGATGGTTGAAAGCTGGAATGTATTGCCTGAGAAGGTGGTGGAGGAAATTATTCTCACACATTTTAGAAGCATCTGGATAAGAATTTGAATTGCCTTCGATATTAATCCCATTTGCCAGAACTTGGTCCATGATAGGTGATGGCAAATGGGATTATTATAGATGGGTACTTGGTGGTCAGCATGGACAGGATGGGTTGTATGATTCTCACTCTAAAGAGAGGGAGTTCCAGAGTTGGGGGTCAAGATTTCAGCAATTATGGGATTAGCAAAACAGAGGGTACAAGTAAAGACAGAGGTTTGGAGGAAGTAGTAAAGAAAAAGAGTGAGGCACTGAGGGATTTATCTAAAACAAGCCCCAGCTAAGTTAAAACCAGGGCAGGATGGAGATCAGGAGCACAGAAGGCATTAGAAAGTTCAGCCTTGATGCAGATGTGTAATGTAGCATCAGTGGAGACGAGGCAGGAATTAAGTCAGATGAACCGGAAATGGACACAGATAGCCTGGTAGTCAAAATGGATTTAATAAGGGTTCAGAGTGAACAGGGCATCAAGGTGGTGTCTCATAAACAGGAAGAAGGCTGAGCTTGAAGACAAAGCTACAAAAGACTGAATGGCAGGATTATAATTTTACCTAATTTGAGCTGTGATCAGAAAGCAGAGAAAATGCCAGAGCTGTAAACCCAAAGACTGTCTACAAACATTATTGAAAGTAAAAGAATCCAAGAGTCATAGAGCATGGAAGCAGGCCCTTTGACCCATTTGGTCCATGCTGACCAAGACGCCCATCTAAGCTAGTCCCATTTGCCTGTGTTTGGCCCATATCCCTCGAAACCTTTCTTATCCATGTACCTGTCCAATTGTCTTTTAAATGTTGTTAATGTACCTGCCTCAACAACTTTATTTAACCCTGCACTCACATTTAATGTTCCTGAAATGTAGCTATAGATGATGTTTAGAAGACGACTAATCCTGAAAATTTGGGACACCGACACAAGAGAAGCCTTAAGTGTAGGAAAACAGCTAAATTTATTAAAGCAGGTGTATATTAAACCTACACAATACAATGCAGGAGTCATGAACAGCAGAGAAAGTGCAGCAGAGATGAAGCAACCACGTCAAAAGCCTCAGAGAGACCAGGGCCACACATAGTCACTGAGAGAATAGGTCCTTACACATTCGGTTATGTTATATTCTGTCTGTCAGCTTCACCACTCACTAGACCTGTTGCATAACCATCCCCACTCATGAAAAAATCTGTTCAGTTGAGGAAAAATATTAATGAAGATAACGTGGAGGGAGGCACATGAATGGATTTCAATGCTGGGCTACTGGATTGGGATTTAATCTTTCCTCAACAATGTTTCTGCACTAGGATGAAGGAAGGTGCCGGCCACTAGATGTGATGAGGCTGGGAGGGGCTGAAGTTGCAGTTGACACCAGCCTTGGGAAACCATTTGTCTTTAAATGTTATTTACAGTCAAGAAACAGGATGTTATACTTCTGCTCAACTTCAAGTCAGGAAATGAAAAGGTAAAGGACTACAATATTTCTGCTGTACGCTGAACTTAGACAGCAATGGAGATGCAACATGATTAAAACATAAAGGTTCAATGATTATATAATGCGTGTTTAACACACAAACACTTAAGGAATTTAACCAGCATTTTCAAAACCCAATTCCAGTCCCTTCATAATATATTCATTGTTGTAATGTAGGGAAACTTGCATTTAATCTGTCTAGCAAGGTTCCTCAATCAGCTATGAAAGAAATTATCAAATAACAGTATTTAGTTGATGTTGGTTGAGGAATAAATTGTGGCAGGGACTCTTGGAGAAGTCCTGTGCTCTTCAAAATTACAAATGAATTTTTTACACCCAGCAAAATCGGAAAAGATCTCATTCAAAAGAAGCACTTCTAACAGTGCAGCAGCCTTTCAAAATGGACAGATTTCAGGCTAAGCATTGTGTGTGCAAGATATTAACCTTCTGGTATCTCCCTCTGAAGTAACAGAACAAAATACTTCAGGTTTTAAGCATTAATCAAGCATTAAGCATGGACATAAGAAATAAGAGGAGTAGATGATGCAGCCCAAGGAGTCTACCCTGTAATTTAATCAGCTCATGGTTGATCTGAACTTGGCCTCAACTTCACTTTCCTGCCTTTTCACCAAAATCCTTGACCTCTGCTGTGGTTCAAAAATCTGTCCACCTCAGCCTTGAATATATTTAATGATTCAGCATCCTTTGGGTAGAGAACTCCAAAGAATTCTCAGAGAAGAAATTCCCACACATTTCCATCTTAAATGGATGACCCCTTATTCTGAAACCGTGCCCCTTTTTCTCGTGGCCAACATCCTCTCAGTATTTACCCAGTCAAACTCTCTCAGAATCCTTAATGATCACCTCTCATTCTTCTAATTTCCAACGAATAGACCCAAACCTGCTTAATTGTTCCTTCATCCCAGGAACTAAGCTGGTGATCCACTTCTGAACTGCTTCCAATGTAAGCATATCCCTCCCTAGATAAAGAGACCAAAATATTGTGATGTCATTCCAGAGCCATGGTTTCGTCGGACCTTGAGATGGTGTCACTGAATCATCCAAATAATGTTTGCATTTACTAGTTAACCAGAAAACTCTACAGGTTTGGGATCTCCCTTCCAATGTGGTTTCTATTAGCAGAGGCAGGTACATAGAAGGGAGAAAAAAATTGCCGGCCACTAGATGTGATGAGGCTGGGAGGGGCTGAAGTTGCAGTTGACACCAGCCTTGGGAAACCATTTGTCTTTAAATGTTATTTACAGTCAGGAAACAGGATGTTATACTTCTGCTCAATTTGAAATCAGGATTGCATTAGTAATGTAATTTCCAGTACAATGTGATGTTGATGTATACACTATTTGCTCAAATTTCTGGACTTTGATTTATCTCTTTTCTACTCATTAAGTGAAAGCGCTTCTATTTATCTCCTATCACTGTAGGTGGCTAGAAGCTTTGGAGCGAGCAATACATCCTGTTCACCAGGTATGAGAATTATACAAACTTGCGTTTTTAAAATCCTGAGGGGCAAAGATAGGGTAGCTAGTCAGAATCTTTTCCCCAGGGTAGAAATCTCAAACACCAGAGGACGTGCTTTTAAGGTTAGAGGGGGGAAGTTTAAAGGCAACGTGAGGGGCAGATTTTTAACGCAGAGAGTGGTAGGTGCCTGAAATGGGTTGCCGGGGTAATAGTGGAAGCAGGCAGTTTGGTGGATTTCAAGAGGCTTTCAGATAGACACATGAGTATGCCGGAAATGGAGGGATATGGATGATACACACGAGGAGGACATTTATAAATTGGCATCAACATTGGCGCAACATCGTGGGCCGAATGGCCTGTCCCGTGCTGTACTGTTCTACACTCTATGTTCTATAGCAGAAACATTGTTGTCTTTTTAATTCTCTGATAGAATCGTCTGAGCAAATGAAACCTTTTTTTTCTGTAAATTGTTTGGTTCGTTCCTTTTAAATGTGTTTCTGCATCTTGATTGTGCCAATATTCCAATATGTTGAGCCTCCGTTCTTTTTTTAATTTGAAAGCAAACTCACTGGCTCCCCAAAATCTGCAGTTTTTCCAGTTCACTCCCACCAGAGTTTCATGGATGGACACTTCAGAAGAGCAATAAATGAGTCCATGATGTGGTTACAGTGGAATGTCCCAGATGGCCCGACTGGTAGTCAAGCCTCTGGAATCCCATATAACTCTGCAGTGGACAGAATAAAGCAGCAGCTGTTCTCTCAGGGTCTCACCTGCCCTAAAGAGAAAGATCATTGGAACATTGAGATTGGATTTTGTCTTGGTGTGCTAAAGGTGTGCTGCATTTAGTGGTATCCCCCACAGTAAAATCATGCAATTGGCCAAAAATACATTAGAAATAGTAGTGGTTTACACACAGACACAAGAAAGCTTTTCATTGTATCTGTACCTCCCCATGCTTGTGCATATGACAATTAACTCGACTTGACTTAAAACAGGATCTGTCCAATTGCTGAAAGGACCATGCTCAGCTCAGTGTTCAGCTTCAGACCCTTCACTGTGCACCTGTCACCTGTCCAAAAAGGCCATCAGCACCCTCCCAATGGCAGCAAAACACCAACAACACACACAATGGTTGCCGTGGGGAGTGTGTGGAGATATGGAGAAGAGAGGCTGTAGGGGACATGAGCGAGGTCCTAGATTTACTAAAAAAAAGCTGTTTTTCATCAGGAGGGAGACTCTATGTGGCAGGGAGTTGGGGGAAGGACACTCACCAAGGTCATCATACTAAGAGTCTGGCAGGAGGTGGCTCCAGTCATCTCCTCCAAGTCTGAGAATCCCTACTCCAAGCAGCACTCAAGTAAGTTTCATCACCTCTCATGGTACATCCAGATGGGCAGCACACTGCTGAAAGCAGTTGCAGAGAGCCATTTTGGTAAATGGACCAGGGATTCATTCAGGGATGTGTTATAAACAGTGCAAGTAGTCCTGCAAAGGAGGGTGTGAAGGGTTATTGTGGATCCCCTGGGTTCTAATGCTGACTGTTGATGAACTACATTGGTGCTATGGGTTGGAGTGTAGATTGGAGAATGTGATTTTGCAGACTTCTTATTGAAAGTGTCACTTTATCAGACAATATATTATAAAACCAGTGTAGTCAATGCCTTCCTCCTCCACTCCTTTTTCATTGTACCATCTTCATCCTGTTTGCCCGCAAGAAGACCATACTCTGTCTGACATCGAATGTCTGATCTCCAATCATTAGCACAACAAAGATGCTTTGATGGGAGAAAAATTGGAGTTTATCGGCAGAATTTTCCCCTTTCAAACATCTGTCGAAGACAGACCCAGTCACACTGGACCTATCTTGTTTATATAATTTGTAACTTTTGGTGATGTTTCCACAGCAGGAGTTCCAAAAGCTGATACTTATAAAAATAAGCTCTCCAGAATTTCATTTCAGCATATAGCCCAATTTAAAAGTTCAGCTCTGCACACTGGTTTCTGCAAAGCAACTGGTCATAAAAATGTTGACCAATTTTTGGACAATTTTGGTTCACCCTGAGATATAACACCATGAGACCATAAGATATAGAAGCAGAATTAGGCCATCTGGCCCATCAAGTCTGATCCACCATTCAATCATGGCTGATTTTTTTGTTCTAAACCTCATTCTCCTGGCTTCTCCCCTTAACCCTTGACCCCCAACCCCCTTGCTAATCAAGAACTTATCAATCTCTGCCGTAAATACACTCAATGACTTGGCCTCCACAGGTCCACCAATCTCTGGCTGAAGAAATGTACCATGGTACTGCAGCCATCAGTATCTGGTAATTTCAAGGTTGGTATTGGTTTATTATTGTCACTTGTACCGAGATAAAGTGAAAAACTTGTCTTGCATACCATTAGTACAGATCAATTCATTATACAGTGCATTGAGGTAGTACAGGGTAAAATCAATAACAGAATACAGAGTAAAGTGTCACAGCTACAGGGAAGTGCATTGCAGGTAGACAATAAGGTGCAAGGTCATAACAAGGTAGATTGTGAGGTCAAGAGTCCATCTCATTGTATAAAGGAACTGTTCAATAGTCTTATCACAGTGGGATAGAAGCTGTCCTTGAGCCTGGTGGTACGTGCCCTCAGGCTCCTGTATCTTCTACCTGATGGGAGAGGGGAGAAGAGAGAATGACCTGGGTGGGTGGGGTCTTTGATTATGCTGGCTGCTTCACCAAGGCAGCGAGAGGTATGGACAGAGTCCATGCAGGGGAGGATGGTTTCCGTGATGGTTTCTGGATGGTTAACCTCGTCATTCATTTTTAATCTGTTTGTTCATCTTGGGGCAATGTTGTTAGTCAAATTTTTAAGATGCCACAAGCATACGCTATTTGATTTGTGCTCCTTTTACATGTTTAATTCTATATAGTGCATAAAATATCATACAAAAGTGAGGTGTACCACAGAAAATAAAGGCTGTAAAATTCTGTTATTGGACTTTGGTTGAACATTCTGATCCTCTCAACTATCCTGACTCCAATTATTCATTCAGGGTATTTGGAGAGACCTTGCAGAATTGTAAGACAAAGGGCCTATGAACATTTATTTTTGTGTGTGATGATTAGGTTTATGAAAGTGTCCATTGAAAGTTTTTATTTAATTTATTTCTGTATATTGTATTTTTACATTCCCCAGCACACTTAAGTTTTGATCAGTGTGCACCTTGGGAAAGTTTTGGCTCATGCATCTTCTGGTGTTACTGAAGTTTCTCAATGTAATATCACAATCCTCACATCGCATAGAAAGTGGGATTGTGCTATCGTTAACTTGCTGGCTATACAGAATGTTTGGATACACTATCTGAAAGACTCTAATTACTGACTGTCTCTCATTATCAACATGAACCAATGATTGAAGCATTTCATTTCACACATATTCAGAAACACTTGTAGTACTGATTTTCAGCCTGCAGACTGTGCATCAGCAACAAAGCCAATAGCACAGCAGTGAAGTGAAATGTGAAACTATATTCATACGTGGACAGCTTCAGTCAGGTCAGCAGTGGACTTCACAAAGTACCAGCATGTTTAATACGGTAACTCATGGCAATACCAACTGGTCAGTGTCATTTGTGCCACATGGCACATGCACGGTAGTGGGCAGGCACAGTAGTGTAGCGGTTAGCATAACGCTATTACAGCGCCGGAGACCTGAGTTCAATTCTGGCCACTGCCTGTCAGGAGTTTGTACATTCTCCCCGTGTCTGCGTGGGTTTCCTCTGGGTGCTCCAGTTTCCTCCCACATTCCAAAGACGTACAGGTTAGGAAGTTGTGGGCATGTTATGTTGGCACCAGAAGCGTGGTGACACTTGTGGGCTGCCCCCAGAACACTCTACACAAAAGATTCATTTCACTGTGTGTTTTGATGTACATGTGAGTAATAAAGATATCTTATCTTATCTTATCTTATCTTATCTTATCTTATCTTATCTTATCTTACATGAGCAGCTGTCTTGGATAATTATGGATTAGGGTTGCATTTCTGGAGACCTCCCTTGTAGAACTGTTAAAACTATTACACTTCTACCCCTGAACCATCCTCCACACATCTTCCCTTCCACCGCAAAGCACAAATCTCTTGTCACCTGGTCAGATTAATTGTGACTGTTAAACAAGCATCCCTTTTCTTTCCATCTTTAACTTTTTACAACTAATGAGTAAAATATTCAAAGAAAAGGAACTGCTTACAATTTCTTTGGATTGCCTGGGTGGCCTTACTGCCAGGTGTCCCTAGAATTATCCTGCAAATTCATCTTTGATTCCAGAGTCACTTTGAGGGGTTGGCAATTCTAGTAGAGATGGCAAGATTGTAATATTAATGAACACCAATGTATTAACAAGGAAATCCCTTCTTTTCAGAGTCACGTCTGGGTGGATGTGACCCACCACAATGCCAACCTTCCACCATTGGCCATCAAGAGCCCAGAATGTCTTGGCCTCCTTCATCAGGTGGATAGAAACAAGAACGTGTGGGCTCAGCATTACTGTGTGCTGAAGGATGCCTGCCTCTATTTCTATGCAGGCATTCGCTCTACACATGCACTTGGTGAGCAATATTTGGGATGTGAATATTACAGGAAAACATTTAAGATGTTGTTTGTTTTAATCAATGGGATGGGATTTGCCAACCACTAAAACTAGTAAAAAGCTTATAGTTCACAGCTGTATAGCTGCATGTTTAACACCTTCCCTACAAAAAGAAAATGAGGGCGATTTTCAGTAGCTTTGTCAATGGATACATCTTCCAATCTATTAAGATTCTTCATACCCACCAAAAATATCTTGATGCCTATTAAAAAGGGTGAGTCAATATTCTCTTTGGCAAAGTTACATATTTCAATCCCATTCAATGGAGCCCTATTCACTAATTTAATATACAAGGAAAAAAATGTACATCGTTTAATCAGCTCACAGCAACTGAAGGTTAATCTGTTACGAAGGAAATTAGCTTTGACTTTATTTGATCCCTTCCATGTGTTTTTTATGGTTGTGGATGGCTCCCAGATCCACATTTTAGCATTTCCAGTATCTATGTATTCAACTGAGTTGTGTACTCAGCTGGGTGCTACCAGACAACCGCTAATTAAAGTCTCAAACATTGAGGTGTGAGAGCCAAATCATCAGCAGCTGCTTTTGTCTCTTGATTTTGTTTGGTCTTCCAACTTTCGATAACAGGGAACTCAAATACTTGTCAGTATTGAAAATATCTTTATTTGGCTTAAAATCTAAATTAACTTGGACTAATAGCACTCTCGAGTAAATGGATCCTGTGTTTTATGCAGTAATTCCGTAACAATGGTGCAAAGTAGAATAGCCATTATCAAGCCTGAAGTCCTCATCAAATACAAGATGTCAATCAATCCATAACTTCAGGGAAACAAAAGATGACAATAAGAAATAGAATAAATAGGCATTATACAAGGCAAATAGGGCAAGAGCTCCTACCATTTTACAGTAAATTAGAAAGATGTGTAAAGAGGTATGGCAGAATTAATGTGCATTATTAGTGAGGAGCTGACTGCAGGAATAAAACTGAGAGAAAAATCAATGCTGTGGCATACATAGGTCACAGAAAAGAATTATAACAAAACAAGACTAAAAAATAACCAGCAATTTACCCACCAAATAAAAGCTCCTCTATGTAAACCAAAATAATTGTGCATGATGTGGAAGATTTAATAGCACCATTTTTAATTTTCATTTAATAAAGGAAAAAGATCCTTCCCGTTTCCATCCCAAACCTTGTTATTTTACATATATTAAACAAGATTGCAACTGAAACAAAATTGCTAATCTCTAACAGTTTTGCACAAATTATTGCTTCTGTTAATAGTTCTTCTGCTGTCGTTTCATGATCCACAGACAAGTCAACATAGTAAGTTTGGCCATAAGTTTCATGGAATAGATTACAACAGCAATTACCCACGAGCTGCAAAGGCAATCAATCAAGGAATAATTACTGCATCATAGAAATTAATGCCACGAAGCTGGCCAAGAAAGAGACTAAACTGTTTCCCATCTCCCAGTCTATGGGCCTGCAGTTTTGAAATGAGAGACGAGGTGCTCTGCCACCACCAGTCCTTGAAAGGAGTGAGTTCTAGACCACCATCACTCACTGTGACTTTTTTTCCTCAACTCCTCTGTTATCCTCCCACCTGTTCCCTTCTGTCTATGGTCCCTAATTATTGGGCATCCTGCCAAGAAGACTAGGATTCTCAATTTTATAGCTCAAAATGTGTATTTTTAAATCAGCTCTAAATAGTAAACACCCCAGCCTTCATCACTGAACACAATTTGTCATGCAGCCACATACAGAAAAAAATGGAAGATTGCCAAAAGTTTGGGCAAAGGCGTCATCAGTGGAAAGTAATCCACTTTCTGTGCACATACCCCTAATGATTTATTCTTGACCCCTCCCACGTGCAAGTTTATAGAATTATAGAGTCATAGAGTCAAACAGCACAGAACTAGGCCCTTCGGCCCACCATGCTCATGCTGAACATCAAGTACCTATCATCTATACTAATCCCTTTTACCAACACTTCATCTGTAGCCTTCTTTGCCTTGCTGATTGAAGTACTCGTTCAGATACTGCTTAACTATTGTGAGAGTACCTACCTCCATCACCCATTCATCTGAAAACACTGGATTAGTTTCTTCATGTTTATTGATGTTACACACTTCTATCATATCACATGATCTTCTGCAATCACTGAAACGTATCCTGTATTGGCTGAATAGGAAGTGCCTCCAATTAAGTATTAATAAGGCTGAAGCCAAGTTTCATCACTTTCCAGCCCAAACACTGTTTCCCACTTTATAAATTCATCGTTCCCAATAGCGTCCTCCTGAAACTGAACCAGTTACATTTTACCTTGAAGACCATGGATTTGAACCTCCTTATGAAGTCCAGCCTTGTCACTACCTCAGCTTATCTGTTACTGAAACCTTCATCCATACTTTTCTTGCCTCAAGATTGTATCGAAACATACTCCAGGCTAAAGTACTCCTCTCTTACTTCAGTAAGCTCATCCAAAAGTATGTGGTCTTTCTGCACTATCACCCTTCTACATGTTAAAATTCTTATCCTTACATTAAAATCTTTTCACCTACTCACCCCTTCCCAGTTCCAATTTCACCCACCCCAACAATCGTCTGGCATGTCTACGGCCATTCATCTCTGGCCTCGCAATCATTCCTGTATTTATTCCTCCTCCACTAATGCCTTTGCCTCAGTTGCCAACACTATCTTCTTTGGAATTCCCTTCCTGAACCTCTCTTCCTTTTGTTCCTCCTTTAATACTTTGACCAAGCTACTGACTGTCCAAAGACTCCTTGCATTGCCCTGCATCAGATGTTACTTTATATCACTCCTGTGAAGGGTCTTGCGACGTTTTTCTACATTTAAGGCACATACAACTGCAAGTTGTGGGACTGCTGAAGGTTGCACTGATAGGGAAGGGTGAAGCTGATGGGTGAGTTGGTCATGGTATTAATTTGTGAGTTTACTATGAACTCTATGGCTTGTCAATGTAATTGGAATCCTTGACCTCACTGGGAATTAATAGGCAGAAATCCAATGTAATACAACAATAGAAAAGCAGATCATTAGTCCTGAAGCAGGCTGGTTTTTGAGGCTTATCAAAGGAGCTGCCTTTATACAGAGCAGAAGTAAACTATGGTGAGAGCACAGTTCTATTGTAACTAGAACAGCATTAATGCTTTCCTACCTTACAATTCATCAAAGCACATTGACAACATTTTGGCTGATTTGTTTATACCATATCCTTTCCACAGAAACCTGGCTCGTGAATAGATATATCTCTAGCTTTTACTGAGACACAATTCTGCAGAAAGTGCACATCACCAGATGACATCATCCCAGCAGGAATTCACTGCAGGAGCCTGCAGTGCATTTGTATGAGTAATCTGTTGAGTCTTTGTTTCAAAAAGATAGTGGACCACACTTCAAATCCACTGATCAGGAATTTTGCAACCGATCCACATAAGATCTTAAAAAATGTTAGAAACTGCAACTGATTCGGATGCTGAGAACCTTGTTAGTGGCTCCTTTTGCATGGCAGAGAGCAGCAGTGAACCAAAGGTGCCGCAGGGGCTTCTGATCTGAAGAGCTGGCACAATCCCACCAAAATCCTTTTTGGGTATGATTTCCCATCTTGGAATTTCACGGTGAGGAAACTGAACACCTTGATACTGGCTCTATGCCAACAAAGAGTGTCCACTCCTACCTCCTGTTTTTTTTATTGTATTAGGGAACAAAGAGGAAAATCTGCTCTTGTGTGTCTTGGAATTGGCACCACTCTGGGAAAGCAGACAGGGCCTCGGTTTAACATCTCACACAAAAGATACATCATCCCCAACCGTGCACCACTCCCACATTCCTATTCCTGAGGGTCAGCTTGGATTATTGTTCTTAATGGGGCTTGTTCCCACACCCTTTTGACTCAGATGTGAGCGCAAGACTAATTTAGCCACAGATGACACTGCCTGGACATTACAATGATCTTGGGGGCCATTATGTCATAGCTTACTATGTTTCAGAACAACACCACTACAAATGTAGGCATTTATTTTTGGCCCTTTACCAACAGGTGGAATTTACTTGCAAGGTTACACAGTGAGCGAGCAGAGCCTTGGGTCAAAACGCACCATAATCGAAGCTAAACCACCTTCTGAAGAGTTTAAAACCTTCTACCTGTGTGCAGACAATGCACCTGATAACAAGCGGTAGGTGGAGTGCACTTCATTTGCAAACCTGTTAAAGTGGAACCTTGGCCATAGATTTTAACAGTAATGTTTTATCCTGTGTTAAGTGTTTATCAGACAAATAAAGCTTTATGAAAAACATCACTGCTTTATAATCCTTCGTGAGATCATTTGATTAGGAATCTCCAATGGACCTGATAAATGACTGAAGCAGTTTGAAATTTGATGCAAAATTGTGATCAGATAATTCCAATACTATGTGTGTGATCGGCAGAACAAATCAGTTTTCCTAAAGAAGGCATAACCTTTAACAGCCTGCTACAGAGAAATAGAGGCTACTGCAGAGATAAAGAGTAAGTAAACTATTGTTTAACTTTTTTTTCCCTCCAGCTGGATCATGGCATTAAAAGCATCAATAAGTAAGTGGCTGCCCTTGCATCAGGCGATCCATGACTTTATGACCAATCCTCCTGAGGAGACAAGGATGTGAAGAGGAACCCCAACCTTTCACCAATAAATGTGAATGAAGGCAACGGAGACTAGGTCAATAGAAAGCTTCAAAATCAAGATAGATTTTTGTTAGACAAGATTGTTAAGGGTAAGGGAACTAAGGCTGGTAGAAAGAATTAAGAAATAGATTAAACATGATCTAACGGAATGGCAGGATTGGCTCAAGCAGCTGAATGATTGAGATGGAACTGATTAGTCTGATAATAGTGCTTGTGAGTTTGCATCAATGTTAAGTGAATATGCAAAATCTAGCACTGTATTCTAGACAAATCTCACTCGTTAAGGACTACAGTTTGATCTGTGTTATGACAATTGTAATTCCTCTTGTGCGTCTGTGCTGCGGAATAAACAAAAGGCTAAATAATTAATCATACTGCCACACAATAACTATTTCTCCATCTCTTCATTAATAAAAGATTTAATGTTGGAGCCTAGCTGCAAACCATACAGAGTAAAAGAATATGTAGAACATTGTGGCTATTCCCATTTATTCTAACAGAATATTGTCTTGGATTCTATCCATGATGGAGGGAAGTAACTTCGTGTGATACTTCAAGAGAATGAACATTTGGCAGGTCTGAAGGGAATCTACTAATACTTTGACATATTGGTTTACATTGAAAGCTAAATTACGTAACCCAGACCATCGAACTAACATCCTGGAAATGGCACCAGTCCAAAGTCTTTTGCTAGCAGTTTCATTTCTGTTAAATTAGTGTTTGTTTCAGTGGCAAAGATCATGTTGACAATTGCTTAAAGGAGTCCATTCCAAGTAGCCTAGAATTTATCAGAATCTCTGACAACCCAAGAGCCCTGCTCCAGTGTTGTGAGATTGGTGCTGTGGATGATGCCCAGTGCCAGACACTCTTAGTTCCAAATCCACTCCATACTATTCTTGACAAATCCATCAGCAGCTGTAGGACTCACTAAGGAGTGTGTTTCTGCTGCAGCAAGAACAAGGCAAGCTATTTCTAACTGCAACCAACAGCAAAAAACCCATGCATTTAACATTGGTCCAGCTCAAACGTCTTGCTAGCCAGTGGCTCTGTAAAGAACAACCAGCTAGCTGCAGTGTGTGAGTCAGTTTGGTCCCGAATTCTGTGCCCATGCATTGTGACATGAAAGACAGGAATGAGCTGGGGGTCAGGTGTCACTGCATCTGTTTCCCTCCTCTACTGGAGGACAGCATGGAGTCTACGAGTGAAGATCAGACATTCTGAGCTGAGACCAGAAGTGAAGTACATCTGGCTCCTCAATTTTACTTCAGCCACTTCTGCCATATGCAACATGACCCCATTTGTTTCAATTATATTGTCAACCAGGACTAAAAAGATGTGCTGTTGTATTTTTTCATTCTTATTTAATCTCAATGTTTTCAATTATTTTCTATCACTTGAATGTGTTTTAAGTAAATTTATTGATTTTATTTTTTAGTTTTAATAACATTTTAAGTCATTAAAATCTATTTCAACTGTTTTAAAATGTCTCCAGTTAGATCTTTAGAAACAATCAGAAAGGCCTTTGACTGCAGCAACCTGTCATCAGGGCATCATGCAGTCCGAGGACAGGGTCTTCGGATCTGCTGCCTGAGACCAAGTTTCTACTCATGGCAGAGAGGTCCAGAGTTCAATGGGACGCACAGGGCTGTGAATAGTAAATGGAGCTGTCGGATTAGCATGGGTAACAAGAACATAGGAGCAGGTCAGACTGAGCCAAATCCAGCCCCTTGGTTGCCGTTGTGGAATGTAAAAGATCCTAAAGGTTAACTGATAGTCAGTGTTGGGATCCTCAGTGTGAGGTCGTGATTCAAGTTCTATTTAATTAAATGGTGCTGGAGGGAGGTTCTTTCACTACAGAGGGGTGGTGGGAGGAGGTATTTTCACAATGCCGGTGCATTTTAAAATATTACTAATGCTCAGCATATAGTATAATGGCCCAGAAATTCAGTTGTGCAATGCCATTTCTAGTGCTACCTGTTTGAAAGTCATTGTATCCCTGAGTATCATGTGATCATGTGATTTTTCTGGGAATCACACCACTCTGGAAATTTGCTAGGGCGTTTCTCACTGTGAATCATTCTTTTGGGTAGAAGAGACATTTGCCACATTGGGCACATATGAAATGATGTCATTCCCAATGCAAAGCTCATTTGGGATGGTGCTGAGAGAAAGTGGGTTATGTAGAGACAAGGTCCACCTTTCCTTGGTAATTCCCAGGTAATATATTATTGTTCTGATTTCTCTGTGGCTCTACTGCTTAAAATTGGCTTCACAATTAAGTCCTTCTCTTCCAATGTGATTTGGAAAGGATAGAGTGCCACTAAACCTCGAAACAAAAACCAGATCAGAACTTGGGGGTTTCTAGACTACAGTGAAGTTTCTGAAAGAAGGCCAAAGTCTGTCTACAAGCTAGTCCATGGTTGACAGTGTAGGAGGTAATCTAGAGTGGTGTCACTGTTATTGTGGGAGGAGAGGACACAGAATGATTAAACTAATAGATTCCAAAAAATGTGGTAATGGAAAATTTCTTGTGAAGGTTGGGCAGCAAGATAATAGTGATTGTATTTGATTTTGGTTCAGCTTGTTTATAAACTTATTGCTCTTTCTGATTCATATTTTGTGTTCACCCTTTTTTGATCTGTTCAATGAGATTTTGGAACATCGATAAGAATCCAATTGAATGAGATGTCAATGTCTGCTACTTAAACAGAGTGCCATGAATAGCATAACACCAAGAGGATTTGCTTCTTCAGCGTTATTTTATGTATGCATAAACAGTACTATTAAGACATAAAAAAGATTAATCAATTTCTCTGCAGTTATTGTAGATCTAAACCCAATTCTGGGATCATAGCAATAGTCTGTGGAACTGCAAGCCACTTTAATATTAAACTCCTATATTTTATAGTGAATATAATTGATTCACACTAATTCATAAACTCCTTGTTGTGGAGAGACCATGTCACAGCAGTGTCTGTGGCCTCAGCTGTTGTTTACTGTCCAGAAGGACGGTGTGCTCTCATTTTCTGAACCAATAATTTGTGCTACCTGTGGGAAATTATGGAGTGATTGTGGTTCGGTTAAAGGGAATATTAAGCCTGATCATAAGGAATATATATCTGGCTAAAAGCTTTATCAAATGCCCTTTCAGACACCACAGCAACACCATCCAGAAGATGGTAATTCCATGTTTGGAAAAGTAAAATGACTAATTTTACATCAATAAGGCTTCCCTTGTCTGGAGAGTGAGGCTTTCTAAAACTAGCTATCATTTTAATGAATACATCGGTTTTGTTACTATATACCTGAGAATGCATGGTGCACCAGAGATTAATTACAGTCTTGCTCAATAAACTGAGAGGAAAGGATGCATTTGATTGCTAAGTGTAAATTCTAAAAGTTGCAATAGGCAAGTCTGATTTTACAAAAACAAAAAGATGAACATTTACACCATTGTCGGCAGATGATTACTATATAGTAATATATTATATATAGAATGATTACTATATAATAATATATACTATATTACTATATATATTACTACCCCAGGCTGCTTTGTGAGGTGAGGGAGGAGATTGCTGAACCGTTGGCTAGGATCTTTAAGTCCTTGTTGTCCACAGGGATGGTACCGCAGGATTGGAGGGTGGCGAATGTTGTCCCCTTGTTCAAAAAAGGTAGTAGGGATAGTCCAGGGAATTACAGACCAGTGAGCCTTACGTCTGTGATGGGCAAGCTGTTGGAAAGGATTCTTAGAGAGAGGATCTATGAGCATTTAGAGAATCATGGACTGATTAGGGACAGCCAGCATGGATTTGTGAAGGGAAGATCTTGCCTCACTAGCCTGATAGGGTTCTTTGAGGAGGTGACCAGGAAGATTGATGAGGGTAGTGCAGTAGGTGTGGTCTACATGGATTTTAGTAAGGCGTTTGACAAGGCTCCGCACGGTAGGCTTCTTCAGAAGGTCAGAGGCCAAGGGATCCAGGGAGGCTTGGCCGTGTGGATTCAGAATTGGCTTGCCAGTAGAAAGCAGAGGGTTGTGGTGGAGGGAGAGCATTCGGATTGGAGGGCTGTGACTAGTGGTGTCCCACAGGGATCGGTTCTGGGACCTCTACTTTTTGTGATATTTATTAATGACTTGGATGAGGGGGTGGAAGGCTGGGTTAGCAAGTTTGCAGATGACACAAAGATCGGTGGTGCTGTGGATAGTGTGGACGGCTGTCGAAGCTTACAGAGGGATATTGATAGGATGCAGAGCTGGGCTGACAAGTGGCAGATGGAGTTCAATCTGGAGAAGTGTGAGGTGGTACACTTTGGAAGGACAAGCTCCAAGGCGGAATACAAGGTAAATGGCAGGATTCTGTGCAGTGTAGAGGAGCAGAGGGATCTGGGGGTTCATATCCACAGATCACTGAAAGTTGCCACACAGGTGGATAGGGTAGTTAAGAAAGCTTATGGGATGTTAGCTTTCATAAGTTGTGGGATCGAGTTTAAGAGCCGCAAAGTAATGATGCAGCTTTACAAAACTCTGGTTAGACCACACTTAGAGTACTGTGTCCAGTTCTGGTCGCCTTATTATAGGAAGGATGTGGAGGCGTTGGAAAGGGTGCAGAGGAGATTTACCAGGATGCTGCCTGGATTAGAGAGTATGGATTATGATGAGAGACCAAGGGAGCTAGGGCTTTACTCATTGGAGAGAAGGAGGATGAGGGGATACATGATAGAGGTATACAAAATGTTAAGAGGAATAGATAGAGTGGACAGCCAGCGCCTCTTTCCCAGGGCACCAATGCTCAATACAAGAGGACATGGCTTTAAGGTAATGGGTGGGAAGAGAGGGAGGTTTTTCACCCAGAGAGTGGTTGGTGCATGGAATGCGCTGCCTGGGGTGGTGGTGGAGGCTGATACATTGGGCAAGTTCAAGAGATTGTTAGATAAGCATATGGAGGAATTTAAGATAGAGGGATATATGGGAGGAAGGGGTTAGATAGTCTTAGGAGTGGTTTGAAGGTCAGCACAACATGGTGGGCCGAAGGGCCTGTATTGTGCTGTATTGTTCTATGGTTCTATATAGAGGATAGTGGCATTGCAGGCTTAATTCTAAGGTGTTCACTTTCACAGTCAAATCAATTTAGCACAAATTGACTCCACAGAATGAAACATCTTGCTCATACACCTTTTCTGTTGTAATCTGAAGACCAAAAAGCTTACAGCAGATTAGCAGTGGGCTTTAGGATAAAAAACACAGATAAAATTAGATAGCACATTTCAATCATGCAAAAAGATTAGTAGAAACATTTTTAATTTGTTCTTCTCGAAAAGCTAAGGTGCGAGTACCATTGACTGCCATCAACCAGTTTGTAGTCCACTAAAGGAACAAAGCCTCTTTTGCTCTGGTTAAAAAACCTTTTTAATTCTGTGGATGTTTTGCAAATACTATGAAGAATATGATAATGGAGTCCAGGTTTACCAGGTTCAAACAGATTGTTTTCAAAAAAAATCTTTTATCTATAATATAAACAGAAAATACCAGTCATGTGTGTGACAGAGAAAGAAATTAATATTTCAGTTTGTTGATCTTTTGCTGGAAGAGTCATATAATGGAATTATTTTTATGTTGTTCTTTAGTGTAATATTCACACCATATAATAAAATTGACTCTGATAGGTGGAACTGTAACACTTTAATGAAGCAATAAAGCAAGATAATTGAGTTTGTTGTCAGTTCCCATTGACCTCAACTTTAGCAGGGTTGCTGGATTTCACACGACGTCTTCACTTGCCTCATCCTGGATGTGGAGCCTGACTGAGGATTAGAGCAGCCAAGTGTCTTGGGTAGGATTGTTGATGGGCAGAGATACAATGATGGAAGGAGGTGGTGTATGTGCGGGAGAGAATGTGGGATCAGAAGCTTAGCTTAGTCCAAAGCGGAATGTTAGGGTTTTAAATAATCTAGTTTAATAAGGAAGGCCATTGTGGGCAACACTGGAGAAGTCGAGAGATGACTATGAATAAGGAATACAAGTGAGAGGGAGTGGGTTGGGGCCTATCACATAAATGTAGCCTTAATCTTCCTGTTACTTTTACATTAACTTGATTACTTACAATTGGTACTATTGTGGGCTTGCTGTCTCTCAGTGGTGGATTGATCCTTCATTCCTTAAGAATGGCTTCAAATTGAGATCACAGAGAAAAAGCACATTCTGCTTTTCTTATGCAAAGCAAGTCTAACCCAGTTTACACAGCTTCATTGTTTTGCTCTAAATCTGTTTAAGATGAAGATCTTTGTCATATGTACAAATTATTTTGTATCCAATACCTTTTCAGATCTAATTGGAGAGCTTTATTGCAATTGTAGAAGATAGTTTAAAATGTTTCTGTACCTTGGGCAACAAGTTCCCTGCTCTCCTGAGACCACAAAAGATGGAAGCTGGAATTCCATGGCAAGCAGATGAAATCTTTTGTACAAGTTGAAAATGAATGCCATTGATCTGTTAATTATCATTTAGAATTAAAGTGTTTCTTTATATATACATCTGCAAATGCTTAGAAATTGCTTCAGTTTAAAGATTAAAATTTTGTGAACAAATGATGAATGCTGCTTTAGCTCTTCCATAGTTTGATGGAATTACATTTTACAGTGATACTCCTCTGTTAGTCAAACACGAGAAAGACAGGCAGTTGTTACTTGGTACCTTTCACTTCCTCAGTACGCTCCTAATACCTGATGCTCAAATCTAATTTAGTTACAGCGAGTACGAAACAATCAAGATAACTGACCAGTGGATCAGTTTATTCTTGACTATGCTGGAAAGGGGTCAAGTGTTGGCCATGGTGCTAGCAGCTTGCTCCTTGAAGTGTGACACACTCTTTTATACCCACAAGAGGGGAAAAGGACCCCAGCTCTGATAACTCATCCAAAAGTGATGCCTAGCATTTGTCAGCAAATTATGAGAGAAATGTGCCATTTCACCACTGAACATTATACCATCTAACAATGGGGAAATGAATACTGAAGGAGAGTCTGCTCATTATTCCTTAATGAATAATGACAGATAGATTGTGGTTTAATTACTGATATAATTTTTATTCCTGTACATGAGAGATACCTTCAGTGAAATAACAAAAACAAATGTTTTCAAACAAAATAAATAGATTGGCAGCGGGATAATTCAAGTCTTTAAAATATCAGGGGATGTGCATAATGCAGATGGGAACAGTTAATTTATATTTAAAATCATAGAACTGAAGCATCTAAACACAAATTTAATAAAGACAAAGTTAGGGTGCTGATGAAGTGTATGCTCTAGACTTTTGAATAAAAGCCGTGTTTTATACGCCAGCGATAATGAACTGTTTGTCAGGCCCACAACCTGCAAAACATTCATTATTCAGGTCTCTTGCAGGCCTCCAAACTTAATCAGTTCCCTATTGATGACCATGCCTTCATCCCAGCCTTTGGATTGCCTCCCTGAAGCTCCTCACTTGTCTTTCCTGCTTTGAAAGTCTTTAAAAACTCTGATCAAACTTTTGGCCATCTATTGAGTATCTTTGTGTTAGATGGCATTCATTTTTGTTTAAGTGTGATTCTTGAAGAAACTTGGGACATTTGCTAATTTAAAGCTGCTACATAGATAACTACCATTGATTTAGACTGTAACTTAAGATTTGCAAGAATAGTCACTGATTGAGATGTAGTATAATGTTGAGAGAATCATCTATAGATGACAACTAGTCAAACCTGAATGGTGTGTATTGTAAAGTATCAATAATATTCTCTAGCTTGATGCGATTAAGTCTGTTGCGCAGCAAGAAATTTCACAAGCTTTATCTTAGCGACTTGAATTCAAGTTTGTTCTCAGCTTAGGAGTGCGTTAAGTTATTCATGTGTTGGCAAAAGGGCAGAGGGTCAGTGTTTTCTGACTGATGCATTTATGCTCCCATTTAGGAAGTTATTTATAACAGGTCTTCTATTTTGCTGCTTATATATTTTTTCAGTTGCCAAATTTGTTTCCTTCTTTCATTTTGGAAACTGCTGATGACAGATGTATATTCCACAAGTTGTCTTGAAATAAAGAATGACATAATGCGTCACACTTTTGAATATATACCATGTGACAGAAGTATTTGATGGATATAATTCATTCCCAGAATGTTACCAGAATACTTTGTGTTGTGTAGATGGTTAACTTGTTTTTTTTTGATGTTAGCCATATAGAATGTACTGAAATACTTCGCAACAAACTTAGATTTGATCAATAAATGGAACGTCCCAAAATATGCTAAACTGACCTCGTGTCATTTCTTTTTGTACAGACAAAATATTGCATAATAGATATCCATAAAAATGTTTTAAATCTACTTAATTCCTCCACTACCAAAATCAGATTGTGGCATGGTATTTTGCAACTATCAGGTGTATTACATAATCTGTACAATTTCATTTAGTGTGAAATTTCTGGGCAGAGATCACAGATCCATATGCCAATTGTCTTTTTCTTAAATTAAAAGACCCATTTTATTTAGGAATGTCAAATTTTCCCCATTTGCTTGTAAATCATTTGACATGCAATGAAATCACTAAGATATGTATGTAATGCCTAGTTTGGATTCAGCTTCCTCATTCAGACTCTCTTTACATTACAGTCAACACCATAACAAAAATGTGAATAAATGAACTAAAGCCACACAAAACAAACTAATTTCCTCTGGAAATTATCTTTATTGTTGATTATAAGCAGGGTTATTTTATGCATCTCAGTCATGATTTGCTGAAGACAATATATTAAACTCAATAAAAAATATTTAAAAAATAAATAATATCCAAATCCTTCCTGGCTTAACGTGCACTTATTATTACACAAGTTGAATTGCACTGAAAGAGGATTATTCCTGGTAACATGAAGGTATTACATGAAGGTAATCAAGCACAATGCTTCTATCCCATCAATGAATGCTAACATGACTCAATTTCACTGCTATGTAACTACAAGTCAGTTTAGATAGTATCTATTGCAGGGTTTCTGGTCAAGATATCCCAGAGATTGCACAGAAAGGTAATTTCAAATATACCCATTTATGGGAGACTATGGGAAAATCATATTGAGGTCGAAGATCGGCCACAATCACATTAAATGGCAGAACAGGTTCGAAGGGCTGAGTGGCCTACTCCCACTCCTCTGTATTACCACTAATGGTATGCAGCAAATTTAACAGTTCCACTGGTGTAGATGAGAATCCCAAAGCTAGCTACCTAGTTGTAACCTAGCAGAGAAGTTACCCTTGGGTTGTAAGCCAGGTTGTAGTGTAGATGTTGCTATCATAGGATGTAGGAATCAAGCTCCAGCATCCAGCTTGGATATGTCTAAACAGGCAGGAGTAGAAAACAAACTGGACCACAGAATATTTTTCCCATTCCCTTACTTCTGTATATTAGTTGCTTGGATTAATGGAAAGAGGATTCTACAGACAGATTAAAGATATGTTACTTGAGTAAAAATTGAAATTCCACTGTATTTTAAATTTACTTGGACAAGTATTATTTTGTTTACTAACCCAGTTTGTGAGAGTAACCAAAAACTTTCAAATGGAGTTATGACAAGTAGCTGTGATCAACAAATTCATGGGGAGGGAAAAGACATGGAAAGTTTACATTTGCAATAAGTGCATCCTGTATCCAGAAGGCACATTTCATAATTATTGGTAGGTGTGTATTAATTATTGTAGATCTACTGTACATTCTAAGCTTTTACAGCAAGAGTTGCGGCCTTGAACTTCGTAAAATCTTCTATTTGAGATTAAAGCTATACCATACAGTACAATAAACCAGATTCACTGGACCATGAACATTTAAAATCAGCTTACTTTATAAAATATTAGCTTTTCACAAAAAAACTCTTCAGCTCAATCACATTTAACAATTCCCAGTTTTACCTTTGCAAAGGGTAACTCAAGGAAAATGCATCAACCACAGTTGCAACTGTCAAGAACATTCCTAGATCAAAGATTAATTATCTAATTTACTTTGAGATACATGCGACTGATTTAGCACTTTGTAATGTTATAGCTTTGTAATGATGCAAACAGTCAAAAGCAGGCAGGAAAAAGAAAGTCACATCCAGAATCATCATTCTAGTTTAGTTTATATATAGTGGTTATTACAGAATCTGCAATTCAGCTATCAAAATACATTCAACAAATTGTCCAACATGTGTCCTGATGTTGCTGTGGATACAATGCATTTCTATGCTTGATGATGATGTGAATGACCAGGGCCATTTACCATCAACTTCAAACAATAATATTTCTGACTCCCCTAAAAACACTTTATGAAGTGGATGATGAGAATATTCAATAAAATTCACAGGAGGCTCACACCACTTTGCAGGCAAATTGCTCCTAAAAGGGGTGGAAGTCATCTTGATAACACTGCATCAGTAACAGCTTCAGGAAGTATAGTTGGACCATCCAAGCACGTTGTTATATTCAAAACTCCTTACACCAAGCTAGTTATTCAGCTCTAAACAGAGGTCTTGATGTTGCTCAAAACTTGGGAGTTTCTTTTATGAAAGGCATTAAGCCAGCTAGCTAAGGGCTGGACTAGTCTTCTTGCTATTGGATTGATGAACCTAATTAAAACAGATGATTCAAATTTCCTTCTGAAAGTTACCTTGAACTGGAACCTTCCTGTGCTGCCGCTGAAGGAAAACTAACACAATCAGGTTGTGAATCAACATGGAGATTGTGCACTGCAAAAATAAAAATTCCAAGAGCTGTTGGAAACTCTGACTTAATACTAACTGCCATAAACTATCTATAACTTCACTTTCAACTGAATGGTGTTAACAGCACAGAGAAGCCTCCAATAAAGGAACAAAAAATAGAAGTAAATTCTGCAAGTCATTTTTAGGATATTTATTGAGTTATGACAAATGCAGCTTCCTTAATCTTGGTTTGCTCACTTAAAACAAAAATGATTAAGAGAAGATAGCAAGGGGACAAGCATTAAATAACTAAGTCACATTCCAGGTCCAAATTTATTGTTCAGTTCAACAACTGAGACATCAGTAAAGAGTCTCAAATATGTCTGAATCAATATTAAACAATTCATTTAAAACAAAGCTTAAAACTCCCCATTATCAAGACCCTAAATAGTTCAGGCTAAAAAGAAAGTTATAAAAGATTTTGAAATCTACGTTCTCCAGAGGACAGTATGAAAGTTGATTTTTTTTGTTTAATTAAGATGTGATTTTAGAAAATCAGTTTTGTTGCACAAGTATATGTTTGAGCAGATAATTTAACCTCAGTAGTCTTATAATGCCATAGTGCCTGGCTCTTTCTTACCTCAAAAGTTGGTACAGTGCTACTGTACAAGTAATCCAGAGGTGCACTCAAATTCTATTGTTGTAACTGCGAGATTATAAATTCAGCTAATTAAAATGACCCAAAGTAAAATAAACTAGTATCAAAATAGTGACTATGAAACTATATCAGTGCCATGAAAACGTATCCAATTCACTGAAGCCCCTCAGGGAAGGAAATCTGCCTTCCTAGCCAAGTTTGGCCTGTGTTACTCATAGCAATTCTCAAATGCCTTCTGAACTGCCATAGCAAGGTCATGTGTCCAAGGGCAATTCATGATGGTAATAAATTGATTGTGTGGCATTTTCCCTCATCTTCAATACTATATGAATGAATGAAAATATTGCCATTGATTGCACAATTTACACTGCAATCAGTAATGCAGGATCAATATATAAATTCCACGATTGACCAAAATAATTCAGGATTTTTTTTGGTAATTGCCTTTCATATGCTGTCATAAAGTGGAGACCAGCAAATGAATGAGAATCTCTGTACTTAATTTAAAGAAAGCTATACAAAAGCAATGTAATTTTCTTTTAGAGTCAGAAGAATTCCTTCTTTAAAATAACAAAAAATGATTTATTTGAACATAGACTATCCTTTGAGGCTTTTAGAGGATCTTGTTAGTAGTTCAAACTGGAAAATTTGAAATTATACTGATATTTTTTAATTACTTACATTTGTTTCAAACACCCATTTATATTGGAATTTTATTGAGTTGTCAACTCAAATATACAAATTTTAGAATTCATTATTTCTTTCTAGCTGCAGTATTTGCTACAAGGATATGCATCTCAGCAATTTGGCCCCGAAAACCAAGACACATTTCACTAGAGGACAAAAGTATGCAAAGAGGCCATTACTTGTTTCCATAATTACTGCTCTGTGTTTCAAAAAAAGAACATTGCACCAAGAATACCATCCCAGAATTCTGGAAGAAACATTGGAGTCATCATACTAAGGGAACCAGTGTAGCTCAGTCATCATTTATCTCAATTCCCAGTAGTAGGTATCATACTTTATTGCTAAATTATCACAGCCTAGCCTAATTGTTCTCGGCAGTTGTGAAGAAAGATTACAAGTGGCCAAAAATCTATAGAAAAGAAGCACAAAAAGGTGGACTTTGGCAAAACATTGCACGCCATGTGCAATAGAAGTTAAACGGATCAGTTACCTTTTGACTATAAGCCAAGTTTAAACATATTCTCAGATAAAGGAGAAAAAGCTTAGGTATTAGTACTGAAAGTAAAAATGATAATATGCAAATTTCAAGAAGCTGAATAAATGCGGTTTTGGTAGAGAAATTTGCCATTCACTTCCAAAATTCCAAACTGTATATGGAAAAATTGAAAGGAACATGAATTTTAGTGACTTAATTGTGTAGTATGTTCTAAAACTTTAATACAATCTGAAACAGAACATTCAATTTACTAAAAATATATCAATAGCTTTGTAAGATTTGCCCACCCGTTTATGAGAAATACAGAATTACAGAAGACCACCTCATCCTTTCCAGTGGTGAACCTTCTATGGTGTAGGAGGAACAAGTTGTAGTTAATCACAATTAATTTAAATAAAAGACTTTTAACACAAGGTATCATTGCAAGATGAATTGGAAACAAGCTCCAAAAAGATTGACCAGCTTCAGTTCATCACTACAAGAGAAAACTTCTGCCATATTTTAGTTATGTGTTGGGAAATGACAAACAGAATATGAAATGGGTGAGTGGGAAGGAATTAAGCTAGTCACTTTTGTGGAATTCTTCTGCATTTGGAAACTTGGTGCAACATTGAAGAATATGTCAATGAATACCAGGAGAAATTCTGCATTATCCTCAATACTTGCCCTCAAAGTCAGTTAGACAATGCAGAGCCAACTACAAAATGACAGTCAAACATTGGAAAAAAAACAGCAAGTTTAAATTTTTAAACATACATATGATATTAATATCATTAATCATTACATTAAATTTTAAATTAGAAAGACAAAACATACTGCTAAAATATTTCCCTTATTCATTGATTCACAATGTATTAACTGATTCAGTTAAGGAAAAAAAGACAAAGCCCACCTGCCAGCCAAATAAATAAGCTTGTATTTTTGTCTTCTTTTGTATTTGAAAAAGTTAGTTCATGAAGCACGTGGATTAATATAGGGATGGGTTAATATATCTGGGTTAACTGAAGATGATTGTAGTCAAAACCTCATACCTTAGTTCTGAAAGCATACTGCAGCGTAAGTGGGCAATTAAGAACCTAGACTCAGCAATACATCATCTTCTGATGTAGACCAAAGATTTATCAGTTTAAAATGGTAGACAAGAGTAAGTTCAACCTTCATATAAATGCAAAATATAGTAAATTTAAAATGGATTTGCTTCCCACTGGATCGGACCCACACAGCTACATTTATTTAATTAGATAACATTTCTTTGTCTTCCAATAATAGAAGTATATCAGCTACTACTCAAACAAACTAAATAATAAAAAAGGCAGAAATGTTAACTGAAGACAATGCTGACAATTGGTTATTATTGCTACAGAATAACAGTGCAGCAGTACCTCAGCCATTCAAATTACTGCCATAACAACAACAGAAGACCATTTTAACCATTTACCAGTAATACTGGAGTACACTGCTTCTAATCTTTCTGCAATGTAACATTGGCCATCTACACTATCTAACCCACATTAATTCTATCAGAAAGAGCACTGATTTTGCAGCCCAGTGCATAGTTTGTATAGAATCAATGTTCCATCAAGAAAACTTAAATATCTACTGTCAAATTGTTCAGTTCGACTACTCCCATCAGTCACAATGAAATTCGGGCAAATACGTCACTGACTTCCACAAGCCCAGTGTTGTTTCTTGTGCACATTGAATAAAGCAATGCATTTCTTTTCAAGTTTTATTTCTGCTGAACACACGCTCTCCTCTAAGTGTGAGATGCTGTAGCTGGTACTGCAGTACTTCTGTGTCTGCCGGCTCCTTAATACTCATTTTATCTAGGTTTAGGTAATCCAAGGATTTCGACTGGGCTCTCTTTCCTTTAATGAGGCAAACTGGCAAAGGGCCACGTAGACATCGGTTAGATTCAAAGGACAATGACTTGATGGTTCGTTCCCCCGAGCTTGGCATTCGCCGCCGCCTTCGCCCATTTGCAGCTGGGATCTCATACGGCTGATAATATCGGTTCTTGGTTCTATAGACACGTGAATTTCTAGTCAGTCCCACCTCCTGCTGTTTAGTATGTTGGCCAGGCACAACATCTGCTGCACTCCCCTCACTACTTGACCACCTTTGTGCCAACTTTAAAAGTTCACCACCCGTAGCAAAGCCAACCAAGTAGTTGGTGTCCATGTGAAGAATTTGATAGCTCGACACAGTCCGCTTGACTGGGGAACACGGGGTGCTGGAGCTACGAGGTTTCTCTGGTTCTGTTTTCCCCGGAGAGTTCACTTCAACAGCAGGTGCAGGAAGGACAGGCAAGACTGCCCTGGAAATACCACTGAGGTCCACCTCCATTCTGTAATTGGCAGCTGTCAGTCTAAAGTATAAAACATATTATCAGGAAACAAATATAACATATACGCATGGTTAGACTAAGGCTCTGAAGTAGTGATGGCATTTCTTAGCAACACTATATAAAAAAGTTTAACGACTCTACCTCTTGCTATCTTCAATGAATACTACCTTAGTATCTTTAAAATGCCAAACAGTATTTTAAAAAAAAAAATGAACAATGGAGTACAATTCAAAGCCACAGGTAGAATGGAGCAAGCCTCTTACAAGAGAAGATCTGATACTGCATGCAACCTTGAGATAACCATGCTTAAAGTGGGACTATTGGCTGTGCAATTAGATCTCCAAATATTGATAGAAATTGTATAATTCCACCAATTGCTCGGAGTGTAGTGGTTAAACTTGATCCTTCAATCTCAGTTACAGAATGGTCAACCTGCACAGTTTGGACAAAGACTGTGTTAATAAGTTGGTGCACCAAAATTCATTTTTGTTTCAAGCATAGTACGTATACAGTATTTTAAAATTACCAAAACAAAAGTCATCCATTTTCGTTTTTTGTAGATGTTTAGCTAATTTTACTTTCCTTGACAAAACAGAAATGGCTAAAGCAGTATTTGTCAGTGTGGCCACATGTCAGAGTAATAAGACCCTGGCAAAGTGACTCAAAGGGGAGATGGTTCTAAGTGCCACCAGACCACTTCCTGAAAGAGTAATGACTTTACCCAAGATGTTAACTCTTTTCCCCTTCCGTCGATGTTGCCTGGGCCAAGTACTTTGAACACTTTCTGTTTAAAGTTAGATGAATAATGACTCCCTGGTCTGTTCTTCCATCTCGGGCGCCCCATTTCCCTGCTCACAGCAACTTCTCATGCAAGACCTATCTTTTTACCTCATCCTTTTCCACCCTCCAGTGACCTCATTTATCTTTCCAATTGCACTTCTTCCAATCAGTGCACTGAATTCTGTGTTAACAATGTAGTCACCTCTACATTGTGAGTGTCCTCTGCTCAGTTAGCAAGAGTGACCCTGAGTCACCTGTCACTTTAATTCTCTATCTCACTCCGACCTCCCAGAGTGTTCTAACGATACCCAATTTAAGCTCAAGGAATGGCACCTAATCTTCCTTCTGACCACATTCTAGCCCTCAGAACTGAATAATGGTAGTGTAACCTTTGGTAGTGTAGCAGTTAGCGTAATGGTATTACAGTGCCAGCGACCTGGGTTCAATTCCCGCCGCTGTCTGTAAGGAGTTTGTATGTTCTCCCCATGTCTGTGTGGGTTTCCTCTGGTTGCTCAGGTTTCCTCCCACATTCCAAAGATGTACAGGTTAGGAAGTTGTGGGCATGCTATGTTGGTGCCGGAAGCGTGGCGACACTTGCGGGCTGCCACCAGAAAACTCTACGCAAGAGATGCATTTCATTGCGTGTTTCAATGTATATGTGAATCATAAAGAAATCTTATCTTTCCCGTTTGTGTCAGAACTGGCCAGTTCTCTTTCGACAATCGCTGCCTGCTGGGTATTTACAGCATCCTCTTTTGTTTCAGATTTCCAGCGATTGCTGTGCTCTGCATCTCATGGTTCCAACACGCTCTTTTGTTTTCCATTTTCTCTTTAATTGCCCTCATTCATCGATTAACCAGACAGTATTGAAAACATTGTGTCATCTGGACAGCCTTGGTGTCCACCCAATCACAGACATTCCCTTTGTTTTCCCGAACCCTCTCCCTTCTCTGCAATCCCAAACAAATTTGTTTTCGCACTTTTCCAGTTCTAATGAAGGATCATTGACCTAAAACATTAACTATTCTCTCTCCACAGATACTTCCTGACAATGCTGAGTATCCCAACATCGTTTACATTCCCTCCCCACCCCAGGGACCTTCTGCTGCCCTCACCATAGATGCAACACCTGCCCCTACACCACCTCCATCCAGAGACCCAAACAGTCCTTTCAGGTGAGGCAGAGATTTACCTACACCTCCCCTAATATCATCTACTGCATTCGGTGCTCCAAGTGTGGCCTCCTCGACACTGGCGAAACCAAACGCAGACTAGGTGACTGTTTCATAGAACACCTACGCTCCGTCCATAACTACGATCTGCGTCTCCCCGCTGCCAGTCACTTCAACTCCCCCTCCCACTCCATCACTGATATGTCAGTCCTCGGCCTCCTCCACTGCCGGGAGAAATCCAAGCACAAACTGGAGGAACAACATCTCATTTTCCACCTTGGAACCTTACAGTCTAACGGGATGAACATCAAATTCTCCCACTTTAAGTAAACCAAACCGTGCCCCCCAATCTTGCCTCTTCATTTCTTCTCTTTCCCAGCCGATCTCTCTTCCCCCCCCTCACCATTTTTCTCTCTCTCCTTTTCCTCCCCTCCCCCCATGCCGCCTGCCTCCACACCTTTGACCCATCCCCTGGTGGATCTGCTCTCCCCCCCCTCCTCCACATCTGTCCATCATTATCTCTTAACTGCATCTGCCCACCTTGTGCCCACCCTGCCTCCCCTCTTTTGTCCACCTACCTCCACACCTTTGACCCATCCCCTGGTGGATCTGCTCTCCCCCCCTCCTCCACATCTGTCCATCATTATCTCTTAACTGCATCTGCCCACCTTGTGCCCACCCTGCCTCCCCTCTTTTGTCCACCTACCTCCACACCTTTGACCCATCCCCTGGTGGATCTGCTCTCCCCCCCCTCCTCATCTGTCCATCATTATCTCTTAACTGCATCTGCCCACCTTGTGCCCACCCTGCCTCCCCTCTTTTGTCCACCTACCTCCACACCTTTGACCCATCCCCTGGTGGATCTGCTCTCCCCCCCCTCCTCCACATCTGTCCATCATTATCTCTTAACTGCATCTGCCCACCTTGTGCCCACCCTGCCTCCCCTCTTTTGTCCACCTACCTCCACACCTTTGACCCATCCCCTGGTGGATCTGCTCTCCCCCCCTCCTCATCTGTCCATCATTATCTCTTAACTGCATCTGCCCACCTTGTGCCCACCCTGCCTCCCCTCTTTTGTCCACCTACCTCCACACCTTTGACCCATCCCCTGGTGGATCTGCTCTCCCCCCCCTCCTCATCTGTCCATCATTATCTCTTAACTGCATCTGCCCACCTTGTGCCCACCCTGCCTCCCCTCTTTTGTCCACCTACCTCCACACCTTTGACCCATCCCCTGGTGGATCTGCTCTCCCCCCCCTCCTCATCTGTCCATCATTATCTCTTAACTGCATCTGCCCACCTTGTGCCCACCCTGCCTCCCCTCTTTTGTCCACCTATCACTGCTCTGCTTTTCCCTCCTATATATTGGGCTTCCCCTTTTCCTATCGTCAGTCCTGACCCAAAACGTTGACCGCCTGCTTTTCTCCACGGATGCTGCCTGGCCTGCTGAGTTCCTCCAGCATCTTGTTTTTTTTAATATATAAAGAGTATGTATTTTTAAAATAAAGAAAAACAGATTCAGGCTCATTTGAGTTACATTTTTTCCAGAATGTTTCCTTCTGCCTTCCTGATTATCCTCCACTGCAACATTCTCATTTTCAATGTCATTTGCAACACAAGATATTTAGGTTGCCCTTGTATTTTGAGATTGTCAAGGTCACAGGTTTCTGAGGTTCTGTTAAGAAGTCTTGGCGAATTGCCACAATGCACCTTGTAGACAAACTGCAGTCACCATGCACCCACACTGGAAAAGGTAAATGTTTAAGGTTGTTAATAGGATAATGAGCAAGTGGGCTGCTGCTGTGTCCTCGGCAAGGTCGAGCCTCCCATGCGTTCTTGGCAAATCATTCATCCAGGCACATGGAGAACGTTCCATCCTGCTTCTTTTGTGCTTTGTAAATGGTGGAAAAGATTAGGATACATCACCAGCAAAGAATCTGCTGGGGGAACTCAGCTGGTCGAGCAGCACCTTTGGGAAGGGAGGAGGGCGAAGGGAAGGAATTGTCGACATTTTGGGTTTAAACCACGCTTCGGGACCGAGAGTGGAGAGAAGATGGCCAACGTAAAGAGGGAGTGGTGGGTCAAGGAGGGGTACTGGGCAGATGGAGCCAGGTAGGGAAGGGGAGGGGTGGAATAGGGAGTCATAGGCCGGTGGAAGACAGATAGTGGCAGATGGAGCCATGCGAGGGGAGGGGAGAGTGAAGGTGGAGACAGCCGGGAGGGAGAGATATACAAGAGGGTTACCTGAAATAGGAAAATTCAAATGTTCATACCATTGGGTCGTGGACTATTCAGGTGTAGTTCCTCTAGTTTGTGTTGAGTCTCACTCTGACAGTAGAGAAGGCTGAGGACAGACAGGTCGGTGTGAGAATAGGAAGGGGAATTGAAATGGCATGCAACTGGGAGCTCAGGAGGCATTGCAGACTGAGTATAGGTGCTCTGCAAATCAGTCGCCAGGTCTGCGCTTGGTTTCGATGTGGAGGAGGCCACATCGGGAGCACCAGATGCAGTTGAGGATGTCGGAGGAGGCGCACGAGAATTGTTGCCTCACCTGGAAGGGCTGTTTAGGTCCCTGGATGGTGGCGAGGGAGGAGGTGTAAGAACAGGTGTTGCATCTCCTGCAGTTGCAGGAAAAAGTGCCTGGGGCCAGGGAGGGAGTAAGCAGTCCAGGAAGCCACGGAGGGAGCGGTTTCTGCGGAAGGCAGAAAGGGGAAGGACAAGATGTGGCAAGTAGCAGAGTCTCACTGTAGCTGATAGAAATGAGGAAGGGTGACCTGTTAGATGCAGAGGCTAGTAGGATGACAGGAGGGGACCAGGGGAACTCCATCTCCGTTCTCACAAGGGAGCTGGAGGAACTGTTCCATCTGGAGGGGGATGCGGCAAGAGCAGAAATCTGGGGAATGGAGGAAATGCAAGAGGGCTCCATCAACCACAGTGGAAGGGAAGTCATGTTTCCTGAAAAAGGATATTTCAGATATCCTGGAATGGAATGCCTCATCTCAAGAGCATATGCAGCAAAGATGGAGAAACTGGGAGAAAGGGATGGCATCCATACATGAAGCAGAGAGAGAAGTGTAGTCCAGGTAGCTGTGGAAGTCAGTGGGTTTATAGTAAATGTCAGCGGATAGTTTGTCTCCTGAGATAGAGACAAAGACCCCTAGAAAGGGGAGAGAAGTGTCAGAAATGGTCCAAGTGAATTTGAGAGCAGGGTATAAGTTAGTAGGGAAGGTGATAAAATTGATGAGTTCTGCATGGATAGATCGCCAATTCCTGGGGTTGACACTGGTCATTTCCGACAAATATAATCATGCTTCTCAAATGCCACCTCATTCTACATCACTCAAAATAATATATTTCAATGCATTTCCTCCCATTGCTCCATGCCTTTGACTAGCTCTAAAGAAAGTGGCTCCAATTTTCCAAATCAGTCTTGTTCGTAAACCTTCAGGCCAAGCAACATTCAATTGATCTTGATTGTGTGTCACCATCTAAGAACCAAAAAGACCTTCTACTTGCAGTTCTCCCAATCTCTTTCAGGAACATTCCTCATCACCCTTACACATCATATTATTTGGGATATCAGAATATCACTACCACACTGCAACTCTCAGGACACGGTTAGCTTTAAAGAACATTTGATTATGTAAGCTACATTATTCTCAAGGTCAGTTTTGAGTGCCTGAATAACCAGTTGGAGCAGACACATTGACTGCTTTCTATTCAACAGTGACACAGCTAAACATGGTGCACCCGATCATGCAGTGGTGGATCAAGACCGCTCTTCCTTGCCAGATGGCTTATGGTGTCACTTATCACTACACCTGGAGGAATTAAATGAAAGATTTCATGCAAATGATCATAGGAAAAGTATAGTGAGAAATCAGCTTTGGCGCTACAAGCTCAGTGAAAACACCAATCAAAAGTCAACGTCCTTCAGAAATTTTGGAAGAAAAAATTACCATTGCATTCTGAAGAAGTTGCAGATTAGCATTGAGGCATAACACACACATCTAAAGAGGTAGTGGTTTATTTACAAGTAGCACATGTGAACTACTTATATTTTGAGTCATAGAGAGACACAGCACAGAAACAGGTCCTTCAGCCCACTTCCCACGCTGATCACCAACCACCCATTTACACTAATCCCACATTAATCCCAATTATTCTCCCCACATTCTTCTCAATTTACCACTCCCCTACTCACCCAGGGTGATCCATAGTTGCCCAATTAACCTTCCAACCTGCACAGCTTTAGGACGTGGGAGAAACTGAAGCACCTGGAGGAAACCCATGTGGTTCACAGAAGCAACATGCAAGCTCCATGCCATCAGTATCCAAGGTCAAGACTCAATCTGGCTCTCTGGCACTGTGAGCCAGTGGCTCTAAGCTGCATCACTGTGCTGCCCTTTAAGCTGTTGTTACCAACTAAACATTCTAAATTGATTACAACAAAACAAACACACCTCATGTCTCCCCCGTCCAGTAGGGTGACCAATGGTATACGAATACAATAGGTACAGCAAGTTACATTTTTGAAGATGCATGACAGAGACCCAAGACCTGCCTTGCCCTCATCTGACTGGCAAACAAGAGAGGCCAGAGGTAGAGAGTTTACACTTGGCAGGAGCTCAGCACGAGTGGACGTTCAGCTAGAAGGGTGCTATTGGTTTGAAGAAATCCCTCTAAAATTCCTGATTATTTGAAGTGAAGGATTCTTCGGAGACTGTTAGATTATCTAAATTATTAATGAGATGATCGTTGTGATGTATGTGGAGTGAAACATGGAATGAACCCTGTGGATCTGTGCTGTCTGCTCTCGACAGTTTGGTCACAGTTAGATGCGCATTGTTGAATTTCCTGCTCCCTCTTTTACTGTATTACCAATTGAAGAGTCCTCATGAATTCAGTCCAAGCTGTTGGCACACAAACCTGGTATTCAGATCTGCAGGGAAAGTTGCTGCATTGAGGTGAATGATGTAGTGGTTAGTGCTACTGCCTCACAGCTCTGGTGACCCAGGTTCAATCCTGAGCTCAGCTGTTATCTGTACGGAGGTTTCGTGTCCTTCATGCAACCACATAGGATTGCCCCGGTTGCTCGAGTTCCCTTCACAACCCAAAGCTATGCTGGCTGGTAGGCCAACTCTCTACTCTAAATTGTCCCTAATGTAGATGGGTAGCATGGAATTGATGGGGATGCAAGGAAAAACAGGATTTGTATGCACATGATGGGCTGAAGGGTCCATTTCCCAGCCAAAGAATTTGGCCCATCACGATCAGTTGGAATAACTGCAGTCCAAAGTCAAAATCCCATTGCTAAGAAGGCGGCTTCAAACAGAGTCCGAAGCACATCGATGAAAACAGTTCAGTCAGGTTTGGTCATTGTGTTCCATTATCTCGTCAGGTTGGAAAAGTCAAATGTTTCAGTTGTGAAAAGGTCACATTCCAATAGCCTGCAGGTCCAAGGGTAAGGCAAGCAACAAAAGCAACTTCAGTATCATTGTGAAACAAAAGCACAATAGAGGATACCACTGTCTGAATGAACTTCCAAACCATGAGGAACTCTGACTGCACAGTATCTAAGTCACAGGCAAAACACAGGCTGACTTTCGAGTAAGGATGCTGGCTAACATCAAGGGCATTGACATGGTGCAAACTATTTGACACTTAACATAGAACATTACAGCACAGTACAGGCCCTTCGGCCCACGACATTGGCCAATGTTTTATCCTGCTCTAATATCTATCTAACCCTTCCCTCCCACATAGCCACATGAATGATAGAAAAATGGAGGGCTATCTAGGAGTCTCTTAAATGTCCCTAATATATCTGCCTCCACGACCTCTGCCAGCAGTGCGTTCCATGCACCCACCACTCTGTTTAAAAAACTTACCCCTGACATCCCCCTTAAACCTTCTTCCAATAATCTTAAAATTATGCCCCCTCATGTTAGTCATTTTCGCCCTGGGAAAAATTCTCTGAACATCCACTCGATCTATGCCTCTTATCATCTTGTACACCTCTATCAAGTCACTTCTCATCCTCCTTCTCTCCAAAGAAAAAAGCCCAAGCTCGCTCAACCTATCCTCATAAGACATGCTCTCCAATCCAGGCAACATCCTGGTAAGTCTCCTCTGCACCCTCTCTAAAGCTTCCACATCCTTCCTATAATGAGGCAGCCAGAACTGAACACAATACTCCAAGTGTGGTCTAACCAGAGTTCTATAGAGCTGCAACATTACCTCACGGCTCTTGAACTCAATACCCCGACTAATGAAGGCCAATACACCATACGCCTTCTTAACAACCCTATCGACCTGTGTGACAACCTTGAGGGATCTATGGACGTGGACCCCCAGATCCCTCTGTTCCTCCACACTGCTAAGAGTCCTGCCATTAACCTTGTATTCTGCCTTCAATTTCGATCTTCCAAACTGAAGCTTATCCAGTAAGTTTAACCAGATACTGTTGACAGAAAACACCATCCACTGAAAATCCACTCTAGTGAGGGCAAGTGGAGTGCACAGTGAGCACACTCACCCATCATCTCAGCAAACTACGAAAACATCACCTTTAGTGGGGAAGGACTGGCTGAGACAACTCAAGCCAGACGAGAAGAACGTTTCACCTTGACACTTCAAAAGTACCTTGCCAAGCACTGGAGAATGTGACAATGTGTTCAAAAGGCAGTTTCACTAGGATGACTGATGAGCATTTGCATCAGATAAGATGCAAAACTCATCTTTTGCAAACCCAGACCTGTCCTCTATGCTCTCAAGAGTCAAATTGCAAAAGATCTTGATATGCTAGAACAAAGTGGTGTGCTTATGAAATCCAACCAGAATGAATGGGCCACGTCAATTGCAATCATGTTCAAGGCAGAAAAGAAATTGTAATTTTGTGTGGAGGTAACAAAAATCACACTAAGTCAGGTTGTAGACAGCACATAACCACTGTTTACTTTGCAAGAGTTAGTAAGATCAAAAGATATTCACAAAATTAAAACTCTCTCATGTCTCCACACAGTATTAAAAGACAGTCAGCAATACTGAACCGTCAACACAGAGAAAGGGCTCTTCTTACATACAAGGTTATCCTATTCCATCAGGCCACGAAGGATAAAATCTTACAAGGAGTCGGTCACCTGTTGATCACCACAGGTACGGAAAAAGAAAGCCTTCGGTTCAGAAGATTATGTGAGCACAGTATGAAGTTCAGACAAAGCAAATGTGTACTTCTGCAATGTGAACTAATGCACTGTGGTTTGCAAGCTGTTGCCAATGAGCTACGATCATTAAAGGGAAATGACCACTTTTCTGACGATAACTCACCAGTTTCAATCTACTCGGTTTGCAAACTTCATGAAACAGAATGGAGCAGCTGAGGGATCAATCAGAATAGAAGCAAATATTGGAAGGAGATTCAAAAATTTGCACGAAACAGCATTTGGCCAGTTTCTTTTAAGGACGGAACAACTCCACGTACTAACGCAGGACTCAAGGAGATGACTGAAAATGTAACTGAGGCTCGTTAACCAAATTTGGCTCCTAAAGGAGAAGCAATTGAATCGAAAGTGTTACCATGACACTAATAGAAAGAAAATAGTTTCATGCAAAATAAGCACATCCGTGTTCCTAGTCTACCTAGCAAGTTAAACTCAAACAAATGGGAGGGTGGGAACATGGCAGAGGCAAAAAAAATATTTGGTTGAAATTGGTGACAAACTCCAATGTTCTTCTAGATAAATGATCATAGCTGGAGATGAACCAGGTCTGTCAACTGAACCACTTGAACACAAAGACATGATGACTGCAGATGCTGGAATCTGGAGCAAAACAACAAGCTGCTGGAGGAACTCAGCTGTCCTGTTACAGGGTCTCGACCCAAAACATAAACCATCCCTTTGCCTCCATAGATGCTGCCTGACCCACTGAGTTCCTCATGCAGCTTGTTTTGTTTTTGCATTTGAACATGAACATGTTCCAACTTGGATCCATGCAGTTTTTAGGAAATGCACTACCAAATCCAAGCAAGTCTGAAGAAACAGAATTTTCTTTCAATTCAAATTCAGAATGAAACAGTCCATAAGAGACAGGAAGACTGAAAACTTATTCCTGGACTAGATTGATAGTTGTTATCCATTAAATATGTACATTGATACATTGCTTGTCTCTCTCTGTTGCTTTCCAAAATTGGAGATGAGTGTGCTTCATCTTTAAATATGGAACATGATGTTCCACCTGTATCCACGTGTGTTCATATTGCAATCCCTTGGGACAGGAGAGCATGTGATCTGCCTGCTTTGCAGCAATGTAACACTGTCACAGGTAGCCTGCAACATTTAGTCCTCACTAACAGCTTAAGGACTCAACATGTAAACGGTTTAAGTCCGCTGTCTTGTGCAAAAATCTCCACCTCCTTGAATACGTGTACTATGTCTCCATGAATTTCTGAAAGGATTTACTTGATGGAAAATTATCAGCACCATTATAACCACATTCTTCACTGTTCAACAATTCGTCTCAAATTATGCTATCTTATAGAATATACAGCATTTTCTGTTTATACTTATTGTTTAAGCATTGACTGACTAACTAAATCAATAAAACCAGTCATGAAATATAGGTAACCCTTTACTGCCCATGGAATCATTTCTGTGCCATTTGTTCAAATCAATGTCTTTCTACCAGGGTACATAGAACATTACAGCAGAGGAACAGGCCCTTCAGCCCATGATGTTGTGCTGAACTAATTAAACCAGTGATTAAATACCTAACTAAACTAATCCTTTCTATCTACACAATGTCCATCTCCCTCCATTCTCTGCACAGTCATGCTCCTAAGGGCCTCTTAAACACCTCTATCTTATTTTCCTCCACTACCACCCTTGGCAGCGCATCCTCAGGGCAGGGGTGTCTAAAACCAGAAGGCATGGGTTTAAGGTCAGAGGGGCAGGATTCAAGGGCGAGGGATCTGAGAATCATAGAATGACAGAATTAAACAGCATAGCAACAGGCCCTTCAGCCTAACCCATCCTGCCGAACAAGACGCCTACCCAAGCTGGTGTGTGGCCCATATCCCTCTAAACATTTCCTATCCATCTACCTGTCCAAATGTATCTTAAACACTGTAATCGTACCTGTCTCTACCACTTCTGGCAGCTCATTCCTCCATCCTCTGCGTGGATAAACTTACCTCAATTCTCTTTAAACCATTCCCCTCTCACCTTAAACCTATGCCCTACCCTGTCGCTATGCCCCTCAATTTTATAAACCTCTATAAAGTCACTGCTCAGCCTCCTTCACTCCAGGGAAAACAGACCCAGCCTATTCATTCTCTCCTTATAACACAAGTCCTCCAGTATCAGCAACATCCTTGTGAATCTTTTCTGCGTCTTCTCCAGCTTAATCACATCCTTCCTATAGTGTGGTGACACAGTATTGTGTGCAGTTTTGAAGTGCAGTCTTACTAACATCTTGTACAGCTGTAACATGACATCCCAACTCCTACACTCAAAGCTCCAACCGATGAAGACAAGTGTGCCGCAAGTCTTCTTCACACCCTATCTATACCTGTATTGCCACTTTCAGGGAACTATGTACTTGCAACCCCTAGGTCTCTCTGTTCTATAACACTCCCCAGAGCCCTGCCATTCACTGGGTATGTCCTGCCCTGGTTTAACATCCCAAAATGTATCATTGCTCACTTGTCCAAGTTAAATTCCATCTACCATTCCTTTGTGCACTTTCCCAGTCGATCTAGATTCTGCTATAACCCAAGGAAACCTTCTTCACTGTTCATCATACCATCAATTCTGGTGTTATCTGCAAACTTACTAATCATGACATCTACACTCGCATCCAAATCATTAATACACACACATATATGTGTGTGTGTGTGTGTGTGTGTGTATATACACATATACATACATATATACATACACATAATACATACACATATATATATACACAACAAACAACAGGGGCACCAATCCCTGGTCACAGGTCTCCAATCTGAAAACAACTCTCCACTACCACCCTCTGCCTCCAATCACCAAGCCAATTTTGTATTCCAATTGGCTAGCTCACCTCAGATCCCGTGTGATACAACCTTCTGGTAACATTTTCAGTGGTAGCATTTTCAACCAAGTTTTTTCACTCAGAGGGTGGTGGGTACATGGAATGAGCTGTCAGAGGAGGTGGCGGGGCAATATTTTAAAAAAATATTTGGACAGGGACATGGATAGGAAAGGTTTAGAGGGACATGGGCCAAACAGAGGCAAATTGGATTCACTTAGGTATCTTGGTTGGCATGGCTAAACCGAGGGGCCTGTTTCCATGCTATACAACTCAGTGAAATACAGTATGAACATTATCAAACACTATGATTCTCTGTACATCTTGTATTACAAATTTAAACACTACACGTGAAAATTATATTGCAAAGCATCAAGGATATAAGAAAAGCTTTTTTTTTGCAGGATTGATTCTGCCTGCTTTTAAAAAGGGTAAACAGACCTGGGATACCATTAAACAAAAGATTGTAAAGGAACAAACCTTTTATTTGGCAGTGCAGGGTTGACGAATATGTTGTGAAATGGTCGGGTCCTCGCCAAAAGGGCAAATGATGTGTCCGCCCTTTCAACCACCACACACACACACAAACACATACAAATACATGGAGCTTGGCCGAAAATGCTCTCACTATCACTTGCCGGATATTACGTTGCAGTTTTTCATAACCAATTTCCACTTATTACGTTTCTACTGCATGTTATTTTTAGCATTATTACCTATGATATCCATGATGTAACGCTTCAACGTATCCAACAGGTTAGGAAACAGGAGGGTGAGCCACTCTATTTTCATTTCCGGCTAATTCTCTTAAAGTATCAAATCAGAAATTCTGCATGTAATCTGCAGAAGCCCTTAATCGAGCCCTGACCGAGATCACAAGCGGGCTCATGTCACAGATCCTGCCATGGATCAGTGTGCTGGCGGCACGGCTCTTCCTGACTGATGGTTTAATGGGGCCAGACCCACGTTATAGTAAACCTCACACAGCAACCCCCCCACCACCACCTTCTTCTCCTCCTCCTCCCCCTCCCCCGTTGCAAAACAATCGTTACAGATGAAATGCAAATATAAACAAGGTTGCCAATATTATTTTCCGTCTCCTCGGTGAAAGATTACCCGGAAGAGAGAGACTCCACCCAAGGAAAAAAAACAGAATATCTGCAAAAATGCTGACCTCCAACATGTTCCAGTGTTTGCAGAGGATTCAGGAATCATATGCCAGCACTTGCAGTCCGTCTCTCCTAACAGCCCAACCAGGAGCAAGGTAACCTCGGCCACCCAGCGAACACACAATTTCTAAGTCAATTTCAACCCACTCCTCTCACTTTCGCCTCGAAACAAGATTGGGCACATTTAAAAAAAAATAAAATGCACAAACCACATGAATGTACAACCGAGGCAAGACTGGGGAGGGAGACAAAAAGAGACCCACCTGATTGGGAATTAGTGAGATATATCGCGGGCAGGAGCGGTGGCGGCGAACAAGCTGTGATCAGGGTTGCAGGCAGGTGGAGAGGAATCGGAGAGCTCCGGATTATCACATGATCCTGATGGAAAAGAGGTGGCAGCGCCTTGGAACTCGCAATCTGTTGGTAACAGGAAGATCATGCCACCACGTGGCCTTCAGGATGATTTCTAACACTTGGGGGAAACATTCAATGAGAAGGCAGCTTCTCATCCCATCCGTTTCCACTTGTGAGTGGATTACAGCAATATTACTGCTGTGACTATGGGCAGGAGTTTCAAATTAATCCCATTTGTGTTCCAGTGATCTGGTTACATCTGAACCATTCCCACCTCCACACACGTATTTTTTTTGTTAAAATGGATGAAACTGGTATGGGATTATAGTTCAAACGGGATCCGATAATTAGTCATCGTGAGAGTGGAAAGACCAGTACAATGAAAAGACAATTTCTTTTAGAGTATTGCCTGCAAATTCTGGTCACCTCACTATAGGAAGGGTGTCGAGGCTTTAGAGAGGGTGCAGAGGAGGTTTACTAGGATGCTGCTTGGATTAGAGGGCATGTGCTATCAGGAGAGTCTGTACAAACTTGGGCTCTTTTCTCTGGAGCGGCAGAGGCTGAGGGATGATCTGTTGGAAGTGTATAAAATTATGAGGGGCATAGATTGGGTGGACAAGCAATATCTTTTTCCCATTACTGAGCGAACCAATACCAGAGGGCATACATTTAAGGTGGGGGGGGGGGTAGGTTCAGAACAGACGTGAGGGGTACATTTTTTACTGAGTGGTGGATGCCTGGAATGTGTTGCCTGAGAGGGTGGTGGAGGCAAATTCATTGGGGGCTTTTAAGAGGGGCTTGGATGGGCACACGAATGAGAGGAAAATGGAGGTATATAGGCACTCAGTAGGTAGGAGGGAATCTCTATGTCGGCACTACATTGTGAGGCGAAGGGCCTGTTCTACGCTGTACTGTTCTATGATATGTATGCTGGAGTTTCGCATTATGACAATTTTGAAACCTTATTCATCAGAGCAGTGCACACAGCCCTGCCCCTGTGCTGCCCTTTGAAGTGTGGCGCTGCCTGGCACTCCCACAATAACTTGGCATTTTCACCTTAACCCTGCCGGTTCCTCCTCCACAAACATCTATCCAGCTCTTTATTTTTTATTGAATCAGCTTGCCCAGTCCTTTCAGGGAGAGAGTTTAAGTTCCAGATCTTTGAAAAAAATGTTGTCCTGCCTTCTAAATCCTTTGCTGGTGATTTTAAATTTTTGGCCCACTAGCTCGTACCAATAATTTTTCCCTTCAAAACCAGCAATCATTTTGAAATATTTTGATCAGCCTGGCTCTCTCATTCCAAGGACAGTTCTGACCTTTCCAACCTCTCCTCAATGATGTCCCTCATCCTCAGTCTTAACATCTTGTAAACTTGCTTTGTACCCTTTCCAAAGATTTCACATATTTCTTAAAATGTAGAATCAGGATTGTCCACAGTGATCCAGACATGACTGGTCATCTGAGAAGTTCCACTGTACTTTCTGCAAGTTGATAATTTTTAAATAAACTGATGGGCGCACAAAGTAGAACAAGTACCATCGATAGAAAATAAAGGTTGGCCATTGTGGCATAAAACATTTTCATCAGCATATATTTTATCAATACACAATTGTAAAAGAAATATTATTATTGCAGATATGACCTCACACAATTGATACATATAATGATATCTATACTGTTAATGGAGGGTATATTTGGAGCACTCCTACCATTTATGATGGGCTTCTTTGTGCTCCTGACACATGAACCTGACGTTCTCAATAACATCCTGAATGCTCCTTCTTCACTTTGAGCATTCATGGGCTAGGAATTCCCAGGAGTGAATGGAAAGTTGCATTTTCTTAGGAAGGATTTGAAGCTTTTTCTCTGTCCACCTGGCGATCTCTTTGAGGTATGTTTTGGGAGTCAGTTGTTGGGCATAAGAATGACATGGGCTGGGCAACAGAGTGTAATTGGGGCCTCCACGGTGGGCACGTTGGCCTGAGAGTGGACCCTGACACTGGATCATTTGTCCTTCATTTAAAAAAAAATCCAAATTCACTTGAAGAGGACAAATTATGTTTTACTTATTTGAGTTATTTGAAATAATGCAAGCATTAGATAAGGGTGATGCAGTTGATGTTGTTTATGTGGGTTTTCAGATGGCAATTGAGAATGTACCACTCAGCAGACTTGTTAGAATCAAATGCCATGAAATTAACAAAATAGACTAGTATAGATACATGGATACAGAAGCATGTAATTGAAGTTCACATTGAAAGGACAGCAGGATAGTGTTTAACAGGAGTTGGTATTGAGAATTTTTTAAAAATATGCATTATTCTTGGGCATACTGAACAAAATTTCATATTTTACAGCTTGAAAACAGACTAAAGGTTTGGTAGGCAACAAGGACAGTAACAGATTTTAGGAGGACATGACAGACTGGTGGACATATAATAGACATATGCAGAAAGATGTGAACTACAGGATTTTTGTAGGAAAAATGAAAAGGTACAATTGGAACCTAACGGCGCAGTTTTATAGGTGCAGGACAAGTTGAGAGAAGGCTGTTAGGAAATTAAGAATCACATATCTCTTTAATAAAGTACAAAAGCAAGGAAATTGTACTAAACCTTTATAGTCCCCAAACAGTCAGCAGGAGATAGAAGAGCAGATATGTAGTCAAATCAGAGAAATGTAAATTAGATTAATAATAGGGGATTTCAATTTCCCCAGCATTAACCGGAGGTGCTTTAGTATGAAAGGCTGAGGGTGCACCATCATTAAAGTGTGTCCAGGAGAGCTTTTTGAGTGAGGACATACATAGTCTTACTAGAGAAGGGATGATACTGAATCTAATCCTTGGGAATGTAGCCAGGCAAGTGGAGGGAGTGATGGGAGGACATTTTGGAGATTCTTACCATATTCCTGCAAGTTTGGAGCTTGTTACAGAAGAGAACAAAAAGGATAGACTGGAAAATGAGGTCCTGAACTTAGGGGGAAGATGATTTACAATATGATAAGACATGACTTGGCAAAAGTAGACTGCGAGAAACAAATTGCACGCAAGTCTACAGGTGATCAGTGAGAGGCATTCAAACATGAAGCAGGGAGAGCTCAGGATCAACATGTTCACACAATGGTGAAGGTGGAGGAACCCTGGCTGTCACAAGACATTGAGGATTTGATTAAAAAAGGTAGTTTATGGCAGGTTTGGCCAACCAGAAACAGGTGGGGCTCTATTGGAGTTTAGAATGTGTAGCCTGGTATTAAAAGAAGTAATTATGAGGCTGAAGAGAATGTATGAAATGACACTGGCAGGCAATATTACAGAAAATCCTGAAAAATGTTATAATTACATTAAGGGCATGATGGTAACCAGGGAGAATAAGGCCCATTAGGAACTAGAATGGCAATCTGTGCATGGAACTGAAGGAGCTAGATGAGGTTTACCACAGAAAAACACTGCAATTGGAGAATTTAGTTAGGGCAATGGTGGAATTCTAGAACAAATTATGATAAAAAAGGGTGAGGTATTAGACGTCTTACCAGGCTTAAACATGGATAAATCCACAGGGCCAGATGAGATGTAAATCAGGCTGCTATGGGAGGCAAGGATTGATGGGCTCTGACAGAAATTTTTGAACCTTCAGTCATCTGGCACCTCTTTTGTGGATGGAGAAGGGCAGCAAATGTGGTACCTTTATTGAAAAAGAGCAGCAGGGATTATTTATAAGCCAGTGTGCTTTAACATCAGTGGCAGGGAAATTATTGAAAAAATTCTGAGGCAGGATTAATCTGCACGTGGAGAGGCAGGGATTGATCAAGGATAGAGAACTTTGTTAAGGAGAGGTCCTATCTAACTAATTGGGTTTTGTCAGGAGGTGACATGTCTGCATGAACTTCAGTAAGGCCTTTGACAAATTCCCACATTGGAGACTGTTCCAAAAGGCAAGAACTCATGGGATGCAAAACAATTTGACAAATTGGATTAGACTTGGGACCATATCCATTAACATTAATAGATAATGATCCAGAGGTACTGCTTCATTAATAAGACAACAGAAACCTGCATTCAAATCCCCCATAGGTGTTTGACAATTCAACAGTTAACAGAATACAAATCTGGAGTAAAGAACTGATACTGTGTCCTTGAAACTGTTAGATCATCATGATAACCCAATGGGTATCCTAACATGCTTAGAGCTAGACCATTGAGCAAGCAAAGTATCAAATTAGGACTCAACAAAGGCACCCCCAACCCAGATGGTTGCAAAGCCTGGCCTAGTTTAAGCACATTAGTAAACCCATGATGAAATGACAGTTTCAAGGACACAAGTATTAGCCCTTCAGTGATACAGGTCAGTTTTTAATGTTGTAAAAGGAGATGTAATGGCGAGTTATGAATTGTGTTGTAAATGGCAACTATTCTGCTGTGTAAATGTTTTACAGTTTTAGAAAATAGGACTATAATCAGTGATCCAGAGAAGTGTTCTGTCTACATTGTTAGAATTGTTCCCACTTTTTGCAGCATAATACCTTTACTTTAGCCTACCTTTGGATATTTCAAAGTTCTAATTATTTTTCCTGTTTTCTGCAGTTTGTCCACATTTCTTTATCTTCTTTCCAATATTTAATAACTTAAAAGTTTCCTTTTCATACTAGATTGCTAATCAAAAAGGTTCTGGTCTTTCATATGTTATATCATTACAATTTTTAAAAATGAAATGTCATTGTGCAAATACATAACAATACCTACTACACTACATCAAAATATTTAGAACTATGCCATAGTTACAAGTCAAATCAAGCAAGATATTTGAGCTTCTTAATAAAAGCATTTTAGTCTGCAATTTATTCCATAAGGGACCAAAAGGAAAGATTTTGCCACTTTGTTCCAAGTCTTTGGCCAAGTACCACTCTCATAAAAGACAATCTTATGACTTCAGCAAGGTTGTGAAATTAAGGACGTTTCTGTTTGAAAGGAAGCGCTATTTTGTACATCTAGAAACCAAATGATCTTTTCATGGTAACCGACCACAAAACCCTGCAACTTCAGCAGTCTGACTAAAACTGAGATAAATCATTATCACTGAAAGAAATTGCTTCAAATCATGGGAATAAAAAGATAGAGGCAACTACTGGAGAAATTCATTCAAAAGTCTTTTTAAACAGTTAAAAAATTCTCTATATACACAATTGTACTTTAAAGATACAACTCAGTAGACACTGGTTTATTTTGTAAACTTGGTACACTTATAATAGTGCCAATTTATAAGAACAATGAATATGTAGTCCAGAATATACCAACTAAAGTTAACAATTAAAGCTGGTGAAATAGGGTCCCCAGTTACAAATGAAATATTCTCATTATATATTTTAAATGGTTTAAAGAAAATGTAACATTGCTCAATGCTTCACTGAATGCAGCAACCTCTGCATGAGAAATTATTCCATAATATGTAAATGTGAGAATAATTCACAATTGGACAGTTGTCGAGATGAAAGCAGAGTGGTCTGTAGCATATTTGTAGATAAAAATAAAAGTACTGACCTATATATACACATACGTAAAATCTGCTTTACAAAACATATCTGCAATCCATTTCATATAAAAACATACAGCCAGATTTATATTTTGAAAATTATAACATCTCAAATTCAGTTTATTCACAGCTAAATCTGGAACATAACATAACAAATTCCAGTAAACATTCTTAAAGCAGAGAAGCTTCACATTTGTACAGTTAAGCAATGTTTTAAACTTGACAGAAAAAGAAGTTTTCGATAGCTTGCATTCTTTAGAATAAAAATAATTTTGTGCCAGTTTAAACATGTTATACAACTTTAAAAATGTCTATCAAGTACCATAGTTCAAAATAGTTCTTTTAACCATGGAAAATTTGATGACTTTTCATCTATATACATATACACATACATACAGACAAAAAAACCTCATCAAAATTGCACATATTCCTTTGATGTGAATCTCTGTCCAAAGAGAAAACTTGTTTCACTTAGAGGTTGAAATTACACTGTTGGTGGGAATTGAAAGGAGGACAAACACATCTACTTAAGTTTGTTGTGACAACTGTGACCAAAAATGTGGTGCAAATAATCTTTTGTATGAGTGGAGAAAGGGAATGGTGACTACCAGTCATAAAATACTTAAAATACCCTTGGAATGATATAAGCAACCTTGGATTTTGTAGAGCATAAAATGCAAATGGTACACTCACTTCTGCCAACTATAACAGCCACAAACCCAGAATTAGAAGTCTGCAAAAGATAGATCACACAGGATCATTCACTTTAAGCTTCAGTGTACATTGAATCGGTATTCCGAATGGAAAATACAAACTGGAATTAAAAAAAAGAACTGGATTTCTGTAACACTTAAATTTTTTTAAACATTATCAATGTGACAATGATACAAGGAACAAAACTAATTTAGAAAATTTTGCCTATAAAGGACGATAGCCAACTTTTTAACACAATGGATTTTGGCAAAAATATGTAATTTAGTCTATAACACAGAAAATGCCACATTTTCCAATAAAAAATCTCATTAAATGAACCATCTTTGAAGTTAAGCATGTAAAGGGATTCTGATTTTCTGAATGAGATTTCATCACAACACATATTTTCCATTGAAATGTATCAGTATTTCTGGAATTGATGCACCTGTGGATAAAATAAAAAATCTAGCACAACATCAACCTTGGTTAAGTATGCAAGCTAAAACTCAATAGTTTTATAAGGACATATATATGACATTCCAACACCTATATTTTTTTATTGACCATATAATTTGACTTGGCATTAACATAAATGATGACAGGATAGATTTTTTATTAAAGTATTTGTCCACAAAGATTAAGTTTCATTTTAGTCATATCCATTCATTTCCATATTGAACAGCTTGGTTTGGACTAGCTTACTTCAAGTTTCTTTTATTCATCAGCTTTATTTTTCTTTAGTGCTTTATGAAGTTGTCACTTTGTCTCTTTGACCAACAGTGGATGAATTTTCTGTTAATGAAGATTGCCCGGCAATAGATACATCACTGGAGGATCCACTAGAGACTGCATGGCAAAAATGCAAGGAAATTCACCTTTAAGCGAAGTCACCTTTAAGTTAATTTACCTAAAAAGTAACATGACTTTTTTTAAATTGCAAAGACACAAAGTCATTCACTTAAAGCAGCTGTTACTGATTTTTTAGCAAAGAAGCGTGAATTGAAAGAATGAAATCTGTTCATAAGGTGTATCATCCAATAGGCCTTGTTAATAAGGCAAATAAATTAGGCAATTAAACAATATTCAGCTGCACTTGCTAATGCTTGCCCCTTTTCCTGTGATAGCAAATTTTGCAGTCCTAAATGTTTTTTTTAATCCTGGAGGCCTAGCTGCTTGGAGGCAGCGTCTGGGTCTCGAGTCAGCTCCTAGACTGTCCTTGTGACTTTTTGCCATCACTTATATTGATGTATCCAGAAAAAAGGGCAAGGGATTTTGATGTTACAGGACAGTGAAGACACATGAAGTTACATGCTGTTCCTCCACATTAACACAATTTGAGCACACCCTACAGAGTGCACTGAAATTTCTGGGCATTTGTTTTTTCACAGGAATAAATTCCCTGCCCTTTTTGTGCATACATCAGTATAGGGAAATCTAAACAGATAAAAAACCTTAATTATCTGTAATTTAGCACTGTATTAGTGCTTGTAATAGTCCATTTTTTATAATCATACCCAGGCCCCATATATATATATGTATATAAAGAGTTCCAACAGATTCAGTTTCTAGTCTCTGTAATACTAAATGACTGAAATGTTTAGTAGTACTTCCAAAAATTAAAGTCATACTGACTATTAGATAATGATTCAAACTGCAGCAAGACCAACAGTCAAAGGATTAAAAAGACATCTGTCAAGGAATATGAAAGAAATACAGTGCGAGTTTTAACAATGCTACATTTATATATTTAGGATTTTAGTTTACTTACAGAAAGCAGATTTATTACTTTCTTGATCTGGCAACTGAGGTGCTGGAAGTATCTTTCTTGGAGTATATGTATTTAAAATCCTTCTACCCAGAGACAAGATATTTGAAGAAGCTAGAATCAAAAGAAGAAAATACCAGCAGTTATTACTAGCAATACAATATCTGTTCTGCAAGCTTCTAGAATGTTCAAGTTACCACAATGATTTACCAAAAATTTTAACATGTATTACACATCATTAAATTGATGTAGGAAAAACTTAAAATTATAATTGCATTGAATGAGCATTCAGCAGAACATGATGTCAATTAATGGCAGGCACAAATTAAACAGAAGACAACAGAAATCGGAACACTGCTAATTATTCAAATGCTTCAGAGTTCATGCCTGCAGGGAGTTATAATCTGGCAATTTGGTAAAACTAGTGGTGCATACATTTTGAAAGTTAATTTTTGTCAGTGCATCTAATTTTGGTTATTCCTTTAAATGAACTGGAATTTATTAAATCTTCCAATATAGGAAGAGGTCATTTGGCCCATTGAGTGCCTGCCAGCTCTCAGAGCACTCTCTATCCCACCCATCTCCCTTCTAACCTATTCTCTCTCAACTTCACCTTGATTCTCCTACGTAGATATTTTACATAGCCAATTAATCTAGCAAACCACACAACTTTGGAATGTGGGAGAAAACCAGAGCACCCAGTGGAAAACCACATGGTCACAGTGAGAACATGCAAACTCCACACAGACAGCATCCAGCACCCGAGGAAAGCTGTGAGGCAGAAGCACTCCCTACAGTACCTTTGTGCTACTGGCAAGTGCCAAAAATTAAGTTTTCCATAGCAAAGCATTTCAAAAGTAGGAACAGAAGTTAGCAAAAAAGTCTTACGGCAAAAAGGCTTTTGGTCCATTGTCAAAAAGGCTACAGTTCAAACACAGGAAAAATAGGTCTAGTGTAGTTAAGTACAGTGGTTGGCATGGACGTGATGAGCCGGACAGCCAGTTTCTGTGCTGTATGATTCTATATCTGACTCATAATAGCCAAAGAATTTAAGTGCCTTCGCATAAGATCTACCACTCAGACTTCAGGCTTTTACATAGAACATTACAGCACCGTACAGGCCCTTCGGACCACAATGTTGTGTCGACATTTTATCCTGCTCTAAGATCTATCTAAAACTTCCCTCCCACATAGACCCCCATTTCTCTATCATTCATGTGCCTATCTAAGAGTCTCTTAAATGTCTCTAACGTATCTGCTCTGCACGCACCCACCGCTCTCTGTGTAAAAAACTTACCCCTGACATCCCCCTTATACCTTCCTCCAATCACCTTAAAATTATGTCCCCTTGTGTTAGCCATTTTCACCCTGGGAAAAAGTCTCTGACTGTCCACTCGATCTATACCTCTTATCATCTTGTACACCCCTATCAAGTCACCTCTCATCCTCTTCTTCTCAAAAGAGAAAAGCCCTAGCTCACTCAACCTATCCTCATAAGACATGCTCTTCAATCCAGGCAACATCCTGGTAAATCTCCTCTGCACCCTCTCTAAAGCTTCCACATCCTTTCTATAATGAGGTGACCAGAAATGAACACAGCAAGTCCTCCACATCTCGGAAGAACCAAGTGTAAGTTGGATGGCTGCTTTGGAGAAGCCCTTCATTCAGTCTGGAATCTTGAGCTTTCTATTGCTTCTCACTTTAATTGTTCATCCCACTCATATTTTGACCTCTGTCTTTGGCTTTTTTACATTGGAACAACGCAAACTCAAGAACAGCATTGTATCTTCTAACATGGCACATTATAACACCAGGTTTTAACAATAAATTTAACACATTCACCAGCCTTTCCAGTTTATGTCAGAAATGGCCAGTTCTGATGAAAGACCATCAACCTGCTCTCCACAGACGCTGCCTGACCTGCTGAGTATTTCCACTATTCTTTTTTCCTTTCTTCCACTTCTGATGATGTTCTTGATTAAGCATATGTTAATATTTAATGGTTATATTCTACCAAATAAATCTGATCACATGCCAACTACATATTAGAAGTAACCTCTTTCCCAGAAATCAAATTAGTTAATTATGAATGTTTGCATGGTGGATGGAGGGAGATTTCTTGTTCAATTTTATGTTAAACTGGGTTAAAACAGAGCCATAAATCTAGGTCACTGAATCCTGACAGGGAATGCAAACTAATTATGGGAATGATGAGGAGATGAACAGTTGGTGGTTAATCAGGTTTCCATTGTTTAGTTTTATTTAATTATCTAGGATGTGCCTCAGATTTACACGACTAAAGCAGATAATTGTAATCTCACCTGAGGATGTAGAAGGAAACTCACAAGAGCTGTAGCTTTCAGGAATTGATGTAAGGAATTCATCCACTTGCTTCAGAGATAGTGAATTATGAAGGGTTTCAAGGGGGCAAATGGAAGGCACCATAGAATAGAGCTCAAATCCTGTAATGGAACATTTAAGACTAAGAAATGTAAAAATACAGATTCTTGGATAAATATACAAACACGTAATATGTGTTGTAAACAAACATGCAGAGGGCTACATTAAAGACTTAAGGTATAATGGGAATGTGTGATCATTACATTCTATTGTACATTATCTAAAATGTATTTACAGAGGTTCCAGGGCTCCCATCAAAGACCAAGACATCATGTACAGCCATCAGGTTTTTATATTGCTCTAAGTAATTGATTTCTCTTGCTGACACCAATGGAAACAAGAGGCATAATAAAGTCTCTGCACAGTAACTCTTCATGACAATGCTGTTCTCCACAAGTATTTCAGTCAATAGATCTCTCAATTATTTGCTAGTGTACAATAATACATAAATTTATAAATTATTTTCCATTTGATAGAAAAATACTGAAGATGGAACCCTTCAGTTACCTAAAACTCTCATGTTCAGTCTTCAAGATAAAATATAACCCTGTGGGAAACCCTTCTGTTTCCTGTATTATCTCTGTTTATTCTTGAAATATTGAAAGTGAACAACTTTGGTCATTCACAATCAGCTAACAGGTAGTGTTTCTTCCTATTCAGCAACATTTGAAACGAGTGGTGAATGCTGTAAAACATTACCAAATTATCTAAGGTAGAAAAATTACAATATACTGCAGAGTAATAAGCTGAGTCTGAAAATGTTGCCACTGTCGAATTAGACAGCCTGAACACCAAATACAAAAATACAAACCTATGTATCTTTCATGATGGAAATTACTTATTTGACATTGGGGTGAATTGTGCATTAAGAAATATAAAAGAACCAAATAAAATTGAATGTCAATTTAGGGAAACAAGCACAAATAAATGGTGTCACACATCACTAAAATTGAGGAAAGTCTAATGGGAAAGCCACTCAAGCTTTAAAACAACTACTCTCATGGTACCATGGCAGTCATGGTATGTGATTGTGACAAGGGTAATTATCCCTTCTTGTTCTTCTTGAATTAATTGCTGGTTTGACACAGGGGAGCAATGTTAGTTTGCCTCTCTAAGTGAGTCTACACTTGCCAGATTCCATTCTTAACTATCCAGTCATTGCCAGAGAATCACCTGCAGTGGCTTCTCTTCCTGAACCTTAATACCTTATGTCCTTCAAGTATCTGTTCTTGGACAGCTCTTATTTCTCCTTTGCATAATACTCCTCGATAACAGTGGATGAAAACAGCATCGACTTTTGCAGGTATGCCGATGGCATGTGTCTTTCTCGTTCACTGACATTCTTCTTGACTCATCCACTGTTTCTACAATGTCAGACTGTTCATCCAACACCTACCAAATTGGAGGAGCTGATATTATTTTCAACTAAATATTGAGGATCTTTGGTTCCCATCACAATTTTTCCATTCCCTAGCCACTGGCTCCATTCCTCATCCTGGCAAATATCTGAAACTGATTCAGACTGCTTGAACATTGGTGTTGTATTTAACCCTGAAATGAATTTCAGATCACAGAAGTACAGCAACACTGAGACTATTCCAACTCTTACAACAATGCTTGACATTGCCCCTACCCCAACTCATTGGTTACTGAAACCTTTTTGATACCTTCAGACAAGATTAATTTGGTACATGATTGCTTCCAGTTTAATTGCAAGTCATACACTATTTCTGTCTCAGGCATATACATGTATAACTGTTCCTTCCTGAATCAAAGTCTTCACAATTCCCTGCCTAATAGGCTGCAGCAATTTGTGTAAGTCCCATTTCCCTACTTTCACCACCCCATGAAGATACCAATACATTTGCAAGGTATGAATGAATAAAGTTAAAGACAGTCATTGCAAATATAATTCATTTTTCATCCTCATAATATGTATTCAGATTATAAGCTTTTCAGTACCTTCAATTTTCTTTCCAAACTACGGTGCTATTTTAGATTGAATTGCATAAAAAGGTAGTATGCAGAACAGTTTTGGTATGATGTGACTGGCCAAATAATAAAATGACTTTCTTATAAAATATAAATGTTCTTGCAATAAACATGGAACCAGTAGAGAGAGTAATGATAGAATACCATCAAAGCAAAACAGGAGTAGTCTAAGATATGACACATGCTAAGTGTCATATGCTTGGGAGGAAGAGATGATTTTGGAGCAATGCTTCAAAAAGCTTTCTACCAAGAGGCGTTTTTCTAAATCACTTTTAGCCTTCTGTGGACTAACTGATGACTGTTTCAGTAAATCAGCAACTCATATCTTGGTGGTTCATACAACAACCAGGATGATGGAACTGGAATGACAACAACGGTGCAAGTTGGCTATGACGGATTGAGGAACTTTACTAAATGGACTGGCAGTGGGTAATATTTAAAGAATGTATACGTGAAATAAAGCAATCAGACATTCCTGCCTGGCACAAGTAAAGAGGGTTCAACCATACCTTGCAAAGGACTATCAGATTCAAAGAGAAGGCATATAAAATTGTCAGAACCAAACAAGCCTGAGGATAAGGAGCAGTTCAGAATTCAGCAAAGGAGGACAAAAATGATTAAGGGAAGCAAGCTTGCAGGGAAAATAAAAACTGACTGCTAAAAGCTTCTATAAGAGAGAAAGGTAAATGAAGACAATTGTAGATCCCCGACCATCAGATACAGGGGAAGTTATAATTGGGAACAAAGAAATGGAAGAGCAATTAAGTATACATTCTGGCTCTATCTTAACAGAGAGCACAAATCACCTCCCAAATATACTAGAGAATTAAGTGTCTACAGAGGGAGGAACTGAAGGAATTAGTATTAGTTAAAAAAAAGTACTAGGGAAATAAACGGGGTGAAAGACTGACAAATCTCCAGGACTTGATAATCTACACCTCAGGGCACTAAGGAAGGGGCTCTAGGAATGGTGGATGCATTGGAGATCATCTTCCAAAATTCTTTACACCCTGGATCTCTTCCTGCAGACTAGAGGGTGGCAAACATAACCAACTATTTAAAACAAAAAGAAACAAACAGAATTACAGACCAGCAAGCCTGATGTAAGCAGTGGGAAAATGGGGAAATTGATTATAAAAAATTATAACAACAGAAAACTTGGAAAGCATTGATGGGATTGGACAAAGTCAACATGAGTTTACAAAAGGGAAATTAATTTACTGGAGTTTTTTTGAGCATGTTACTTGAATGGATACGGTGGATATGCCATTTGGAAATTTGGATTTAAGAGGATTTTTGATAAGGTGCCATGTAAGAGGTTAGTGTGCACAAATAACACATGAGCTTGAGGGTTATATACTAGCCTGGATTGAGAATCAGCTGACAGGAAACAGTGAGTAGGAATAAATGTGACCTTTTCCCCCCAGGCGGCTGGCAGTAACTAGTTGAGTATAATGGGGATCAGTGCTTGACTCCAGCCACTCACATCAAAAACTTGAATCAGGGACTAAACGTAGTATCTTCAGTTTTGCATACAATGCAACAGTACAAAGCCTGGCAGGAAGAACGTGAGCTATAGGAGGATGCAAAGAAGCTTTGATGTGATTTAGACAAATTGGATGAGTGAACAAATGCATGGCAGCTGTGGAATTATCCACTTCGGTTCTAAAAACATGAAGGGATGATTATCTGAATGGTCATTGACTGGGAAAAGAGAAGATGCAGCGAGAGCTGGGTGTGCAACAGAAGTTGCTGAAAGTTTAGGTGCAGTAACCAATTCAGAAGGCAAATGGTACATTGTCTTACTTTGCATGAGGATTTGAGTACAGGAAAAAGAATTTCTTGCTGCACTGAACATGGCTTTGGGGAAATCCCTTCCTGGAGTTGTGCGTGCAGTTTTAGTCTCCATATCCGAGAAAAGATGTTCTCACCATGGAGAGAGTGCAAGAAGTTCTTACTGGACTGATTACTGGGATAGCAGAACTGATGCATGAGGGATAGGGTTGGTTAGGCCTCCATTAACTGGAGTCCAAAAGATTCAGAGGGGACCTCAGAGACCTATAAAATTGTTACAGGCCACACAGCCTAGATACAGAGAGGACATTCCTGATGTCTGGAGAATCCAGAACAGCTGCAGAATTTATATAACACCATTAAGAACTAAGATCTGATGATATTTGTTCACCCAGAGACTGAAAAATCTGTGGAATTCTCTATCACAGAAGGCTGTAATAGTAATTAAATATATTCAAGGAGGAGGTAGATATATTGCTTAATATCAAAGCGACCAATGGATATGGGGAGAAGGCATAAACTGGGTAATGAAGTGGATGATCATCATGATAATGGTGAATGGTGGATGAGACCCAAAGTGGAGAATGGCCTTCTTTCACTCTTATTTTAAGAGATTTTTATATTCCTATGACATAGCTTATCTATGTACTCATACGGATCAAAATTCAAATCATAGCTGATTTTCATAGCTTGATATTGATAATAAAAGTAGTAGCCTGCAAATCAGTATTTTGAAGTCTGCAACACTTTAAAAAAATCAACTTAATTAGGAGAAAAATTATAACTTTTTAACCCAGTGGGAATGATTTATTAATTGGGATTCAGTTACTTATATAAGCAAACAGGTCATCCTGCTAAAGCCTAAGTTGATGCAACTTTGCTAAAGTGCTTTTCTTACTACTTGGTAACTTTTCAGATGAGAAGTCAATAGAGACTAAGCAAGGAATCTGTGTGTTGCAGCCAAAGCTACAAGTATGGTTCTTAATGAAATATCGGTTAGAAATCTATCTTGGGTGCAAGCCCTAAACGCATAATGTAGTAGCCCATGCATTTTATATACTGAATTCAAAAATTCAGTTTCATTGAAAGCACTAACTGCAGATATTTAGTTCACTCTTTTCATTTTATTAAAAAAGGTTATTTTATTACTATAGCTTGGCATGTTTGGGTTGAAAATTGAAGCACACTGCTAACAACATTTTGCATACAGTATTCCTACTAATTCATTCAAAAAGGAGTCTATTACATAGTTTTCACTTAAATGGAAATGGTCACAGAAAAAAGAAAATTAGAGGCCTCCCTAGACTACATTTTCATTTTACTGTAAGTGAAAATTACAACACCTTAATACTTTAATAAATAATCTTGTTAAAACTGATGCAACATTTTTCTTGGAAGTAAACATTACCAGTTACAAAATAGAGGATAATGGATCTTGTGAGTAACCTGTACAATAGTAATTCATCTCAAAACCATGTGAACTGAAAGCATAATGGCACAGATCTTCTGCACCAAGGGCACCACTAACAACATGATTTACATGAGCTTCCTTGCACAAGTCCAGCTTTCCTATGCTAGCATTCAGCATGTTCTACTCAGCAACCTCAACCCCCATCCAAGAGAACAGCTTGATTTTCTGCAGGCCTTCCAGTTCTCAGGCTGGGAAATCTGCCTGGTGATCCTGTGCCAGTTTAATCCTGGCTCAAGCACATCAGTCCACATTCAAATGAATGGGGTACATTCACTCCCAGGAGAAAAGTGATTTTTTTTGTGTGTGATGTACTTAGATAGTTTCAGTTATTTGAGTTGATTTTTAATGTGTGGATTGGCTTTACAACTTTTTATGTGTAAATTTATTTTGATATTTTTAACTTTGAAAATTTCTTTTTTTTAAAACATCCCAAGTGTTACAGAAGGTGAATGTCAAAGGTATCCCCAAACATTCAAGGTCATAGCGAATCTGTGGGGGGTGGGGGGGGGGGGTGGATGCAGGTTTAGTAGGGGTGATAGGCAAGGCTCACAGTGGTTCTTTGAATCCAGTAGGTTACTGGTGCTGAGACAGCTCCTCTGCTGCACTGGGCTTTGTGCTAGGCTCCCAGATGAAATTTGTACCAGGGGCATAATGGAGCAAACAGCATGACAAAAAGCCAGGTGGACAGTAATTCTGGGGCAATAGAAAACTTGCCCCATAATCTTGAACTATTTTAATGGAAGTGCTAACATTTATATTTAGCTAAAATATTGAAGTAGGGAATATCATATGAACTCCTCATATGAACTGGTGAAACGTATATTTATTACGTATACGTATAAACGTGAAATGCATATTTATTTCAAAGGATTACAAGTGTTCAAATTTAAAAAATTGAAGTTCAATCAAACAACCTGTCAAATGTTAATACAATCTTATAACAAAATTAAACTGAGAACTATGAATCATTATTAGTATCTCCAATTTGCCCAAGTTTTGTGCATCTAGAGAAGATATTGCCACAAATATTTACTCTTGAACATCCAACTGTTCTTTAAAAAGAATTGCTGGGGTGAGGGTAGGGGGGGAAGGGGTTAAAGATGCAAAACAAAAAGGCTAAAAAAGGGATTCCAGGTCATAAGCATGTAATGCATGTATCAGTAGTGGGCAGGATGTCAGGTCTCAAGATATTAAAATGTATCAATAAAAAAACTTTTAAAGCAAAATTATTCAGATAATCTGTCTAAATATGTAAAGATACATTAAGTACAAAAATGGTCAAACATGAATTATGTGCAATGAGATAACAGAAAGCATGGAATTTAGCACATTGCTAACTCAGTAATTGGATGTCACTCAACAGAGGAGAGAGAAAAGTACAAAAAGTGGCAGCTTGGATGCAAAGGGTTTCATTAATCAATATCACTGGATACATGGTTAAACTACAGAAAAGAAAAAAAATGCCTTTCACAAACTCAGAACATCGTAAAGCACTAGGAGACAATGAAATAGTTTTGAAGCAGTTATAGTCACAGTCCAGGAAATAGAACAGCCAATTTGTGCACAGCAAGGTTCCAGAAGGTGATCAGAATGTCTTGGAGATATTGGTTGAAGGATAAATTTGGCTGGGACACTAGGGACAACTCCACTGGTCTTCCTTGAAATTGTGGAATTAGATCATTTATGACTGATCTGAAGCAGTGCAGCATTCCCTCACTTTATATACTTAAGTCTCCATGTCGAGACTTTGACTCACGATCTGACTATGAGGCAAAATGCAAGACAAGATTTCAACCTTCCAAGTTACACTCTTAAATGCATATGTAAGTACATTTGTATACACAATACACTCAATGTTTGATCTTAATTCTTCAAGACATTTATGAATGCTAATTATTTATAAACAATGAATGGTCAATTTGGAACTGGTCTGTAAATTACCGATTCTAGGTTTCACCATCAGAATCCATAAGAAGAAAAGTGAAAATTTAAATACAGAATATCCAGAAGAGCAATTATGGATGGTTAATTCCTTTTTATTGTGGAAGTGGGACAAAAAGAGGAAGATTAGTTTAACATGACCATACTCTTCCTCTTATTGTGAAATTTCTGTTTGAATTTAAGGTTCAGGATTACCAAATATACAAAACCTATTTGCATTTATATAGCATGTTTAACTGAGTAAAACCTTACAAGGCCCAACAGCATAATCAAATTTGTCAATGAGCGACACAAGGTGATAGAAGGTTAAAAAGCTTGTATTTTTGAGGTAGGTTTTATGGAGCATCTTAAAGGAGCCAAAAGTAGAGGCAGAGGAATTTTCCAGAGTTAAAGCCATTACAATTGAAGACATAGCTGCTAATGAAGGAGTGATTTAAATAAGTGTTGCTCCAGAGACAAGAATCATTGGAGTCAGGATACTTTTGATGAGTGTGGGTTTGGACAATATCACAGTTAAGGAGGGGAGAGGCCATGACAAATTTGAAAAGGATGAGATTTTTAAAACTGAGGCATGGGTTAATTTAGTATGACTACTTTTCTTGTCCTTAATTATGAAGTGTCTGTTCGAGTTTAAAGAGTGATGATTCGAAATATATTCCAGATTAGAAAGTGCACAAGTAATTATACAATTTAGGACATGAGGTCATCTAAACTCTGATACCCAGGTTTAGAGGATAGATATTAAATATTAAAGGTTAGGATTTTAACAGCAGATGAATTAAGGCAGGCAGGAGTCAGGTGTTCTCACAACAGTGGAAAAAGGCAGTGTATAATGGTGTGTATATGCTGTCAGAAGCTCATCTTAGAATCAAAGTATGACACTGAGATATGAACCATGTTGTTCACCCAAAACAGTTGTTAGGAACGGAGATAAAGTTGGAGATTAGATAAGGGAATTGGTGAAAGAGACCAACGGAGGTGTCATCAGATATTCTATATATAATTGAAGGAAATTATCCACTTATTTAGTAATGAATGTTCAGCAAGCAATGTGATCATTTAGAAATAGTGGAAGGGTCAAGGGAAATGGCGGTGAGTTAAAACTGAGTGCAGTGTGTTGATGAAAAAAAAGGGGCTAATGGTAGATCCTTGGGGTCAGTATGGGAGTGATAAATGTTTTTATAGATTATTTGGATGACCACAAGGACACCAAAATGATATACAATGAGCAGGCCAGTAGAAATTGGATCACACTACAAAATTCCAGATTGATGCATTGGCACAGATATTAAAGTGTGTTTGAGTGGAGGTTTTACCATATAATAGGTAAAAATTCAGTTTATTTTCACCCTAGAAAAAAAAGCCGTGAAACCCTTATGTATACAATACTTTTTTTGAAATTATGCCAGGAATGTTCTGAAAATTAGTAATAAATCTATGCCATTCCTTCCAACTACGTAAAGGATAAAATACTGCTGCCATGAGTATTTATGCATAATATCTATTTTCTTTACTCAAGATTAATTTTGTCAGATATTATGCATTAAAATCTTTAAATTTCATTGTAGAAGTGTATGTGGTTCACTATCATCAAATATTTTCTGAGTCTGCATATCGTTGGAGTGCCAATAAAAGTGGTGGAAGTGGTGGTTAGGGTTAAATCCTAATCCATTTTTTTTTAAATTCCGAAGAACCCTTGAAGTTCATATTACTGCTACATGTTCTCTGGGAAAGTGGATTGAGAATGAGTGATTAATAGATAGGTTCACAAAATATTAGGTCAAATAAAGAAAGTAATCAAGATCTCTGTGGAGGCAAAATGTCATGACTGAGGTAATCATACATGCATTAAGAAAGCAGCAGGCTACATGGACAAATAAGTCTTTTCTCATTCCCATCTTTCTTGTGTTCTAATGCTTATTTTGTGTAATAGTCTCAGCTGAGATATAAATTTTTTAACATCAGTGCTCATGGGGAGGCTGGAGATGCAAGCTTAGTTGAAAATCTTTTTATATATTTGGGAAAACTATGACTGAAACTTTTCAATTTATTTTCTTCTCAAATTTAAGACAAAATTTAAACCTCCACTGCTATTAATTTATATGTGAAATAAGCAATAACGGATACACTACTAATACACATTTATTACAAGATCATCTCTTCATAATTTAAAATAAACCCTTTTAACCCTAACATAGTGTTAACTGCACAGAACAAGAACCACTTTCACATATAACACAGAAACAACCAGGAATGATGATGCATTTTAATGAGAAGGATAAAAGGAAGAGAAAACAAAATCATTCTGCAGTTCCATGGAACACACTTCCAAGGTATGTGCCTAATGGGAGGATAGGGAGGATGAATGGTAATAAAAGTTTGCATCCGATGTTACAAATAAAAAGGGATGAAGCAAAGGATAAACTTTGCTGGATAGGGGATAAAAAGCAAACATACCATTGGTTGGGTGTCGAGCAAATGAGATAGAAAACCTTTTTACAGCAGAACTGCATGTGGCGTCTAAGAAAGAGAAAAACAGGTACCTGAAATTTATAACAACAGAAGAGGGTTCCCTCCCTCCCAAAAAAAAGGATTGTTAGGCTGCATGCGGGACTGTTCAGAGGGAAAAAGTAATTCAATGCAAGACAGTCAGCTGTTACAGATCCTTTGACTACTATCAAGTGTTAAATGCACATTATAGTTTAACATCAGTCAGTTCAAGGTAACAAACTGCAAGGCTAGATTAGTTTACATATGGAGAGAATTTGCCATTTCTCCATCCCTCAGCTCTTAGAAGCTCTGCCCTAAACATAATAGTGCTTCAAACAACACCATATTAATTGATCATGCATCTACACTTAATTTATTTAACAGGCCAGCGAATATGTTCATTTATCAGGAATTAATCAAGTTCTACACCATTGGATTTTATGAATTGATGGTCTGTAAACATTTAGTGAACATTATTCAGTAACTAAGCACTGCAAGTCAAATTAGTTTAAAACTGTTATAAATGATATCTACCACCAGATTTTAGATCTGATCCACTGTTATGTGCCAATGCCAAAAAAATGTTGACTGATTAATGATTAAAATATAGTAATATTTTAAAGCTAAGGTGCATAAATGTGAAACCTGATTTAAATGTTTCTGTGTAAAACTATGTCTGAAGTGTAAATTGGCAATTCCTCTATGATACATGCTGAGAACAAGTGCTCCTCCACTGCCTCAGGTTTTGGAAAGGGAGAAATAGGATTCCGCCATTCTCATCACAGAACTCTGATTTTTCTGAAAAAGTGGTTACAGGTTTGGTGCGTGCACATACCATCAAAGCAGCCAGATGATGTCAGCTTTTTACGATGCGCACGAGCATAATCCTGTAGGTTAGGTGCACTCGAGGAACCCCCTAGCACAGTAGTGCTAAACAGGCCTGCACAGTGAGACCCTAATGGGAGTTAGAGAAAACACATACAAACCAGGTGTTCTTTGTTCCAAAATAGGGAATCATGCAGCATGCCTTAGAATTATGACAAGATCAATATCTCTTATTAGTATGGTAATACATCAACTATTGCAAATACATAAGTTCATAAGGTACAAAGCTAAGACAGTTATATCTTCACCATCAGATATCGAACAGTTAAAATTGTTTCAACCTTTAAGCTACTATTAGAGCTGCTTAACAGTATAGGTCACTGATGCATGATATATCTTTCTCCTTTCTCATCTATGTCACCTTAAATAAATAATAATATGGTGATGTCACAAAACAATCAGATTAACCATGTCAACCATCTATATTTTGTACATAATAACTTGCAAGTCTCCTTAAATACAGATGTGTATGCAAAGATGTTGGCCCTAGATTCCTTTCACATTTTTGAGGGAGAAAACACATAGTTATACAAATTTCTCAAAAAAACTTCTGTTGTGCGTGCTCAAAACAGGAAACTTAAATCTTTTGTTCTTTGTACATAACAGTTTACACTTTCCACACCATAAGCTTATCCTAAATGCATGCTCGATGTTCAAACATTGATTAACTTTGTGCTACATTTTACTTTTTAACTATGCATAGCCATTTAATAAAGTTTCAGCCCATCTTTGATAATAAATTGCTTTCCAAATGTAGAAATATTTGATTATTTTAATTACTGAATCTGTATGAGAGCAACAAAGAAGCAAGATCTTACAGCAAGTTATCAATTATGTAAGAAGCCAAGGCTTTTGCTGCATACCCATGCTTTATGCAAGTGACTTCAAAATCTAGCCAGAATGGTGCAGTTACTCACATGGCAGCAGAATCTTTCAAATGAGACAGTTTTTAAATTCACCAACATCCTTTATAGATCTGAAACTTCAGAAACACTTTCATTCTGCATTTACAATTTGTGTATGACTTTTCTTAAACTCCACAGTAAACCAACAAAATCTATTACAACCCAAGGAATAAAATGCCATTTTTTTTTCCTTTACTGCCTGCAATTCCTTCTGATACCCACAAAGGTTAATTTATTTCCAAATAATAATCATTTCCTTTCAAAGAATTGGATGCAGAAACATAACAGCTATCTTTGCACACTCAGTACTTACCAAGTCCAGTGTATTTCTGTTCTGAATGGGACCTTCCAGTTCGCAAATAATTACTGGACTCTGGAAGTACCTGGAAAGAAATAGCGAACAATATTTTGAGCATTTGAATCAATAAACAGTAAGAACAGAAGACAGCCTTATACTAAAGTCTGCTTAAGACAATTAATGTTAATAAGCTGCATGATAAATGTTAGTGGAAAAGTATGGATGAAGACAATGATAGATCATGCAAAGTCCTTTAGCCTGAAATGAGTCCATTCCACCTATAATGTCCTTGCAATGGGATGAATGAACATAGGAAATGTTGGATTAACACAGCAGTAAAATAAACATATGGGGAAAATATCAATTTACAACAGCATAGAGATATCGCTCTATTGCTTCATCAGTTAACTAAACTGCACCAGTCTCAGTAAAGACAAAACAAAAGCACATACAAGTGTGTTTGAGAGAACAGATCTTTACTCCATGCAGTGAATATACAAGAGTTCTGTGTACGCTGCACATTCCTCATTAGTGTCTTACGTTGCAGTACCTCTTTTCATTTAAATTGCATTTTAATTTTGGGCCCCTACATATGAACACCTTTCATCCTTCTGACAGCTGCATCATTTATTGCCTTGAAAAGGATTTATGTCGCTTACTTTAGCTGGAAGAATGTTGGTTGCCAATATCTACCATGATCTATATCAATATAAAACTATTACCTGGGCAATGAAAACAGCTTTTACGATAGATAGCTTGGGATTTTAGTTGAATGAATGTGCTGTTACTTACATTGGAAAAGGATATATCTGCATTTGAAGAAACAATGTTTATTTTCAAATATGGAAATAGACCCCAGGATGATTACTAATCATTCAATGAAAATAATTGTTTAAAAAATACTCCAATGCTGGATATCTGAAATAAAAACAAAAAAATGTTGGAAATACTTAGCAATTCAGGCAGCATAAGTGTAAAGAGAAAGTTAACATTTCAGGTCGAAGACCCTTCAAAGTATCTTCAACCTGAAGCGTTAACTCTTTCTGCAGATGCTGCCTGACCTGCTGAGCGCTTCCAGCATTCACTGGAAATATCTTGACAAAATGTCATGATACTGTGGCTTAAACTCAACTTACTTCATTTGGTTATATCCAATGCGAGGTTGCACTATGATTACTTTGGACATTACTACATTAGGGACGAATCAGTGAGAAATGTGATTCACAGCAACATGTGGGGTGGTATAAAACAACAAAGCTCAGAAAGCTCCTAAGTTGCATCTCTAATTTGAATTTTTAAGAGCTCTGAGAGAATATTATAAGTTAAATCATATTCCCGTTCCTGAATATTACACAGGGACCTCGTTGGTGTCTGACTATCAGGCTTACAGTCTACAGTGGTGCACTCTGTTAAATAAACTGGCAACAATTACTAATTCGGATCACAACCAGTGATGAAGGTAACAGAATATTATTTGCAAAAATGGATCTGGAGTCCAACACAAATCAACAAACTCAAAAGAGGGGAAAAAACTTTAATTAAAAATGGTATAAAAACTAAAATTCACTGAATCGAATACGTTTACCCTGATGTAAAATCCTGAACCAAAAGTTTTTAAAAGCAGAGGAATATGCAACTTATTATTGAAGCAAGCAGATTATAATTTGAATTATGAATACAAATCTAATTATAGAGGAGCCAACCTAAAGCTGTATTTAAGATCAGAATTAATTATTCACTATACATGACAGAGGGAAGAATCTGCAACAAGTTCCCATTTGAAGGTCTTAGTTTAAAAAAGCAGAATGTATATCCAATTCAAAACAGGTTTTATATGTGCATAAAGATATCAAGAGTGCTGAGAGGGACATAATGGTTCCTGAACTGCTGGACCTTTAGCAATGTTATGTCAAAAGGCAACTGTTTGAAGATCATAACTTCAGATGCAAGGTTAAATAAGTTAATTTGAGTTTTTCTTGTTTTACCTTTTCCTAGTGAAGTAAGAAAGATACACAAAAACATTTCATCAGGAAGTTAAATAAGTTGGATAAAGTTAATGGTAATGGAAGGAACAAGATTAATGATTCCACTGCTCTTTACCCTACCACAATTTTGTTTTTTTTTAAATTAGGCAAACAATATTAGGTTTCTCAACTTCTTGATTTGGGAACTTCCCTGACTAAAGTCCTTTCTTAAAAGTTTCAGTTTCAAAACAAAACATTATGTTCTATGACTGAACCTACACTCTTCATTCAAGGAGTGTATCTGCTGTAACTGCTGCTCTACCAGACCGTTCTGTAGTGAAATTATTTTGAAAAGGCTTATACTGAGCTACAACTAACATGGGCATAAAGGTGCTCTGATTTATGGGGTAATTTTAACTTAACTCAGCAGATGGAAAATGCATGGAATTGTTTAGGGTGGTTGTTTTATAAACTAACTAATATTATTTCCATCTCCAATTTTATTTTCTGTTGGTCTCTGGTGAAAAATCAGTAATATACTTGACCCCATAAGTTCTAAATGGATAGATTAGGTAAAAATTGCTACAAAGTTTTAAAGTATTCTAAAGATTAATGAAATTGGTACTGCAACATTCAAATTAAAAGAGAATAGACCTGTAAAGAAGAGCAGAAAGAAATGCAAGAGCAGCATCCATATTAAGTTCTTGCATGGATAGGCAATTAGACAGCAAAAGATCATTAAAATTTGAATGTATTTTACAAATAAAAGTAATTTTTATAGAATCAAATTAATCTAATGTTGTCTGAATATAAAGGATAACAATTCAAGTCAACTATTTCCATTTACTTCATCAATTTAAAAGTCTTGTTAATTATTTCATAATTATGGAAGTCGATGTTAAAATTAATAAGAGGGACTTTTAAGACAGACCTGAGGAATTACGGTGAATGTTTGACCAGTGAAAATGGCAATTTTCATAAAAATGAAGGAAAATTGAAAAACCTGTTGCCATGAGCCAAAAATACTTGATGTGAAAGCCAATGATTTGGGGGAGACAGGGGAAGAAGTGATTTGTTCCCCTGATCTGCGTCTTCGACGCCCAGCACCCACACCACTAGTGTAATGCATCCAGGTACCACTACACTCTGGGCTAGACAGACTCAGGGGGCTCTCTTCCTGGAAGTGAGAAAAGGGTGCAAAAAACAACAGCAAAGCATTCAGAGTTAGACTTATTTAATCCAAAGGAATCAAAAAATCTCTACTGACTGTGTATCATAAATAACTATTCACTATGTCAGAAGCAACTAACAATCCCGAGGTAGAAATAGCAAATCAACAAATTTCCCTTATTTAAATAAAACATTAAAAATGTACCCTATTGACATGCATACAGGCCATACTTTTCTGTTAAAGAAATGGAGACTGCTATACAAGTCTTATTTACAGGGGCAGTTTGAAAGTTTCTTCCCCTGTTGGCACTGCATCCATATCAATACAAGAGTACAGGAGTCAAGTAATTATTCCAGAAACAACCGAAATAAAATAATCAAGGCAAAATTTGCATGATTCTTGTGGACCTAAAATGTTACTTGACCAACAGAAGAACAGCCCATATCAATTCGATATTTTTTTTGGTGTCCAATTCTCTTTAAGTTTACAATTTAAATTAAAATCAAAAGAGCAATTTCAAGCTGTTCACCTCCTCTGTAATTATACTCTGATCCAAACGTGTTGCTTGGGTATTATGTACATCAGGGATGTCCAACCTCTGAAACAGGAAGCCAGATCAATATGTTGCAGCCAATGAATGAACGGCATTGACTGATTCAGCCCTAAAGACTGCATGAAATTGAGGACTCTACATTCCATCTTTAACTTGACATCAAGCATTACTCGAGACATCGAAGTAAACTGAGAGAGAAAGAGAAAAGAATAAAATCGGTCACCATGCTGTGAGAAGCAGGGGGACCAACTCGAGGCAGAGCAATGAAAAGCTGGGGCAAATTACTAACAGCACATGTAGTAGCAGAGGCACAGAAATGGAAACCCTTGCAATAATCCCTACCTGATTCAAACAACATCCCATCAACCAGTATACACAGATAGTTAATAGAACAATTTGTTTGAAGAAAGGAATTATAGCCTAAAATTGTGGAAAGGCACAACAATCCAGATATAAAAGGCCAACCGGGTCAGATCCAGCCTGTGAGCACAGGTTGGACAACCATGATGTACATCTCGTATCTGGTAATATGCTGCCTTTAGTCTTATCTGTTGTATGTTTATCATAAAAACAGCGAACATATAATACCATACTCAGTTTATCACCAAATAGAACAATTTATGATTCTAATAAAACAAACCTAAAGAATAAATAAAGGGGGAAAAAAGAAACAGATTGAAAGATAAAAGCACAAGGACAATACAAAGCCAGATGTTATTGTGAATTGTGAGGTATGCAACTTCAATTTAAATACAGGTGAGTGTAAATATAGTTGAACATTTAACTTGTATGTACATATCAAAGAGATTTCAGTCAGCTAAAAACTAGAGAAACATGAAAGAAAACATGATGAAAGGATATCAAAGTTATTCATTGCATAATGGAATAAACATGCAGTAAATTTTTCCTGCATAAATACAGAGAACGTATATATTATTTCATATTGAATTCTTGTTATCTTACTTCATGTTGCTGCTTTCATTGAAATGATAGGTCATACTTTTTTTTGTAAACTTGTCTTTTGTATACACCTATTAAAGCTATCTCATGACAAAATCAGGAAATTACTTCATTCCAATTGAACATAATACATACTCCGTAAAGAAAAACGCTTTAACTGCAATTTTACTTGCTCACTTTGGAAGTAAACCTAAACAGGGAGTTAGAAAACTGCAAGTGTTTGTTCAGTGATGGGTAACAATAATAAAAAGAGAAAGAGCAGGTTGAGCAAGAGGCCAAGGAGAACAAGCAACATTGGATGCACACCTGTCCTACATGCCAAGTCAAAACTCAGAAAAGCTTCATCAGGGATGGTTATATACAATGATAAGGGCAGTATTTGTTGATATGATCTCACAGAACCAGACATGGAGGCTTAATTTTCCAGCAGTATAGTTTCGCTTGCATCATGAAGATTTGCCACCAAAGGTGAATCCAGACTTTTCCAGGTCAGCCGCTTTGTAATGCACTGCCCCGCATTCCTTCCACTTCAGCAGTCCAACATTACAGCTTGCCAAGGACTTGGTACTTCAATGACTGCAGCCGCGTTGCAATTCAAGCTGCTGATCCTGTGTCTTTCGATCCATAGAGGGATATTTGCTAGTCTGTCCCATCATCTACTGGAGTCGGGCAGGTAATTATCATCAAATTATGTTGCTCTCAAGCCTTCTTGTTCCACATGGAGCAACTTTTCTCAGTTATAGCTGAATTCTTAAGAAAATGTACATCTGAAAGCAGTGATTGCATGAGCTCAAAAGATTTAAGAACAACATTGAGAAGAAAAGCTCATCCAGGGTGTAATCACTGTGCCTCACTACCAATCTAGGGATCCTTTATTCAAATGCCAGCAATGACAAGCTATGGAACTGATCTCAATAAATTTGGTGATTTGTGGACTGATGAGAAAATGAAATGATCGTGTAACTACAACAGTTCAACATGTTTATCATTGTTCTTCAGGGCAGAGAATGGCTACCCCAACCAGATTTGCTCTGCATCTGACTCCAAGCCCCAAGGGCAGCAAGGGACAATGCAATAAAAGCTGCCTTGCGGAATTGTTTGAGTTAATTTTTAAGAAACTAGAAATTAATTGAAATTAAGAAAATGTTTTGGTTAAGAAATTTAGTGTAAAGAAAAATACAATTTCCTGGTATCCTGGAATTCTAGGAAATAAAACAAGATAATTAAGATTTTCACTATACAATTTACTTGCACGCCTTTCCTCTGCCCCCCCCCCAAAACAGCACAACACATTCTCCACACTACCATACACGCGATATTTGCTCAACACCCCTGCCTTCACTGATCTTCCAACCCCACCACCCATCACCAGCCATGATCTTCTAATCCTCAACCCCAACAGATGACTGCAACACCACCACCAAAGTCCAGTGGACAACCCTTGTTCAGATGCCCTCTTCCAATCCACAACCCTCCCTTCCACTCTTGGACTTACCTGCGTTCCTTTGCTCACTTGGCACTGGCAGAGGATGCAAAGGAAAAGTTTTACCTTGTCTGAGATCAATTAAAAAGCTCATGAGGCTTTGGGTCTTATGTGTTATTAAATTTCCAAACGATGGGGTCATGAACATTCACTGGCTCTCCACACTGCAAATGCTTAACATGTTTTTGTAGGCACCAATAAAATTCTAAGCAAATGAGCTGTGCCAGCTTCCTTTGAAACTCTGGATATGTCTTAAGTATTTTGTTTAATTGCCAACAACCTTGACAGGGAAGGTTGATGATAACTAACAAACTAACAATGGTAACTTCAAATTCAAATTTTAAAAAATCATTTATTAATACAGATAATGAATTTTCCACTCTTTTTGGCAGCCAGCCATTTTGATAACAGTTGTAGAGATTTTCTCAAGTTTGTCAGAAGTGAAGATGATGGCAAGTCACGATGCTGGTGGTACTGTGCACAAGCCCTGATGTGATTATGTTAAATTTATAACAATGTGCACAACATATTAAATGTGACCTGAGAAAAAGGAGCTGCAAGTAATTGCCACCGAAAAAAAACATGCAAACAAAAGTTCTCCAGCAGGAGTGAGTGGATTATGTCAAGAAGAGAAAAACTAGCTAATCAAATGAGAATACAAAACTAAATGCAGATATGTGTGAAATGTTAGGCAATATAAACCAAATAGTACAACTTTAAAGTTGACTCTGTGGTTAAGAAAGCATATGGTGTATTGCCCTTCATCAATCGGGGAACTGAATTTAGGAGTCAAGAGGTATTGTTGCAGCTATATAAGATCCTGGTCGGACCCCACTTGGAGTACTGTGCTCCGTTCTGGTCGCCTCACTACAGGAAGGATGTGGAAGCCATACAAAGGGTGAAGAGGAGATTTACAAGAATGCTGCCTGGATTGCGGAGCATGCCTTATGAAAGCAGGTTGAGGGAACTCGGCCTTTTCTCCTTGGAGCGACAGAGGATGAGGTGGGACCTGATAGAGGTGTATAAGATGATGAGAGGCATTACCATAGAACCATACAGCACAAAACAGGCCCTTTGGCCCACCGTGTCGTGCCGTCCATCAGACCACCCTCACACTACCTAACCCCTTCCTCCTGCATATCCCTCTATCTCACGTTCCTCCATATGCCTATCCAACAAGCTCTTGAACCTGTTCAATGTATCTGCCTCCACCACCACCCCAGGCAGTGCATTCCGTGCACCAACCACTCTTTGGGTGAAAAACCTCCCTCTGACATCTCCCCTGAACCTCCCACCCATAACCTTAAAGCCATGACCTCTCGTCTTGAGCATTGGTGCCCTGGGAAGGAGGCGCTGACTGTCTACTCTATCTATTCCTCTCAATATTTTATATACTATCATGTCTCCTCTCATCCTCCTCCTTTCCAGTGAATAAAGCCCTAGCACCTTAAGCCTCTCCTCATATTCAATACCCTCCAATCCAGGCAGCATCCTGGTAAATCTCCTCTGCACCCTCTCCAACGCCTCCACATCCTTCCTATAATGAGGTGACCAGAACTGAACACAGTACTCTAAGTGTGGCCTAACTAGAGTTTTGTAAAGCTGCATCATAACCTCGCGGCTCTTAAACTCAATCCCACGACTTATGAAAGCCGACATCCCATTGGCCTTCTTAACTGCTCTTTCCACCTGTGAGGCAACTTTCAACGAACTGTGAATATGAACCCCCAGATCCCTCTGCTCCTCCACACTGCCAAGTACCTTGCCGTTTACCCTGTACTCTGCCCTGGAGTTTGTCCTTCCAAAGCGTACCACCTCACACTTCTCCGGATTGAACTCCATCTGCCACTTGTCAGCCCAGCTCTGCATCCTATCAATATCCCTCTGTAAGCTCCGACAGCCCTCCACACTATCCACAACACCGCCTATCTTAGTGTCGTCCGCAAACTTACTAACCCAGCCCTCCACCCCCTCATCTAAGTCATCTATAAATATCACAAAAAGTAGAGGTCCCAGAACCGATCCCTGCGGGACACCACTAGTCACTGCCTTCCAATCCGAGGGCACTCCCTCCACCACAACCCTCTACATGCAAGCCAATTCCTAATCCACACAGCCAAGCTTCCTTGGATCCCTCGGCCTCTGACCTTCTGATCGGGTAGATAGGCAGAGGCTTTTCCCCAGGGCTGAAATGGTTGCCACAAGAGGACATAGGTTTAAGGTGCTGGGGAGTAGATATAGAGGAGATGTCAGGGGTAGGTTTTTTTACTCAGAGAGTGGTGAGTGCGTGGAATGGGCTGCCGGCAACGGTGGTGGAGGCCGATACGATAGGGTCTTTTAAGAAACTTTTGGATAGGTACATGGAGCTGAGAAAAATAGAGGGCTATGGATAAGCCCAGTAATCTCTAAGGTAGGGACATGTTCGGTACAGCTTTGTGGGCCGAAGGGCCTGAATTGTGCTGTAGGTTTTCTATGTTTCTATGTTTCTAAAGTGAGGGCAAAGCACTCTGATCACCCAGATCGTTACTCAGTAAAGATTTTGGGGGTGCAGTGGAGAAAAAGGGAGGGGGCAATAGTGTGGACTGGAATCTATAGAATTATGTATCAATGGGATATGAGGGGATTAGGGTGGGGGTGGCTGGTGTAAGAAGTAAATTGTGGGGAGGCATATGGATTGTAGAGTCCATTGAGCCAAGGAGACATTGATCCATCTGAGATACAGAAAGTTGAGGTGGATCAAGGGAGCTGAACATCAGAGGAGGGAGGAACTGTGAGCCTAAGATTACAGGGCAGTGGAACATCGATTGGAGAATAGGAGTCAGAGATCATAGCTCAGGTGGCAACAAGAGAAAAGATTATTCAGTTTAGAGGAAACACCCTATCCCCTCCTGACCATCAGCAGTGCTTCAATTGCAATGATCTCAAGGTTCCCACCTTCCTTGGTTCTACTGCCTGCTGGGCTTCTTGGGCCCTGAAAAACCGCCAAGAGAGATCAAAAGGAAAAAGCAGTTAAAAATGAAGGAGCTAGTGTGAATATAGAAATCTGAATGTTGTGAGCCAGCAGTTTGCATTTTCATGTTGGGCTCAAAATTCAGTGGCAGCACAAAACTTGGCTAAATACCCAAAAGTTACTATATAATTTCATCAGAATATTTTGCACCAGGTTTTTTTTGAGAAATAATTGGTATTGTTCCATGGATTTTAATGGAAGAGTGTGGCTGAGAGAAATTTGGGTAAGAGATATGATTGGCTCTAATCTATGCATGGTGGCAGAGTAATTTATACCCAAATGAACTGCAGTTATTAGCCACAGCTAATCCAATACTGCTGTGATTTCCACCACCAGTGAAGGACAATAGCGGGTTAATAAGGAAGCCACCTGCAGTGGCTTTTCCCACATCACACAGTACCTTAGCTTGGAACTATATCACCATCTTTTCACTGTCACTAGGTCTAAACTCCTGAAACTCCCTACCCAATAGAACTGTACAAGTTCCTTCACCAAAAAGACAGCAACTGTTGAAGGAAGAAGCTCACCACCATTTTCTCATGGGCAATTACAGATGGGCCATAAATGCTGGCCTTGCCAGCAATAACCCTATCCTGTAAATGAATACATTTTAAAAATTATTTACCCAAGAGAAAGATGTTGCCAAGGTATTGGTAAAAGAGAGAAGTGGTTGAGGTATCAGTTGTGTACACAGGCTTTTAAAAGGTATTTGATTAAGTGGAAGGTAGTCGAAACTGTAGCAGAACTTAAGGTAGATAAATCACCTGCTCTGGATGATTCCTTGCAGAGACAAGAAGAGGCAAAATTTCAAAAGTACTGGTCAAAGTTAGGGTGCTGCTCAAGAAATGGATGAGAGCAAATGCTATAAGCTTGTTCAAAGTTGGATAAGAAGGTAAATATTGCAACTATCAGGCTAGTTGGTTTAATTTCTGAGGTGAGGTTACCAATACAAGCAATTTTCAGGGACAAGATAGTCATTTGACAAGATCACATAAAGAAAGGCAAATAACGTCATCATTAACTTCATCACCTTTATTCAGTGCTGTCAAGGCCAATGCAGTTGGCGTTGTGCACATGGACATTCAAAAGGTATTTGATAAATTACCACATCAGCTTGTTTGCAAAACTGAGCCCATAAAAAGAATAATGGACACAAAATTAAGTTAGGGGTAGGAAATAGTCGTGCTAAATCGTTTCTTTTCAGGCTGGAGGAAGCTATCCAATGGTCAGCACTAAGTAGGGTACAGGGCACCATTTCAAAATTCACAGATGGTATAAGACTTAAAAGTGTGGTAAACAGTGAAGATGATAGATATAGTCAGACTTATGGAATGGGTGGACACAAGGTAAATGGAACTTAAGGCAGAGCCTGAAAAGTGATACATTTTGTTAGGAGGAATGAGGAAAGGCAACATAATTTATTGGGCATAATTCTGAAGGGCACATTTATCCACTTATAGCAAAAGACAGGGTGGCATGAGGGAGAAAATAACTTTTTCATTTTAAGGACAGGCATGAACCAGAATTCGCTGTCTGAGTGCGTGGTGGTAGCCGATTCAATTGCCACTTTCAGACAGCAATTGGATAACCCACAAGAGAGAGAAATTGCAGATCCACAAGAACCAGGGAGCAGGACTGACTAAATTGCTCTTGCAAAGACCTGGCATGGGGTTGATGGGCTGAACACCTCACTCCTTGCTGCAATCATTTTATGATCCTACAATTCATTTCTAGTGGAGAAGTGTTTCATCTTTCACCATAAAAATCTGGGTTTTGTTACAAATACATAAATAAAGCTACAATTTAACATTTTGCCATTTAAAATGTTCTTGAATGGAGAATTGATGTAACAATTTGGAAGCAACACACAAAAAGCTGGAGGAACTCAGCGGGTCAGGCAGCATCTATGCAGGGAAATGGACAGTTGACGTTTTGGGTCGAGACCCTCCATTTGGACTAGCAATCTGGAAGGCTAGGACAGTGCTTGTTGGAAGACATTACCTGGAGGAATTGTAAACTGTAAATTGTGGTCTTACATTCAGGACTCAGTGCCCAACTTAATTAGGTTGTGGATACAAAATTACTATGAAACTCAAGCTCCAGTCAGCAGAGCTAAGATGCAATTGGTAATATTAGTCTGTCTCAATGCAAGCTATTCTTATGATAAATTTCTTTTTTTTTAACCTTTTTCTGATCTTTTCAATTTGATCAGAAGAATAACACTAAAGGCTTTCACATTACGATGAGTTATATGGACTGTGTTCTGAGGATGGGATAAAACCCATGTTCACCTGTTTTCTACCTAAAGTGAATGAAAGAGGAAAAAGAGGTTTAATCTCTTTGAAGACATGTTGTTTCCCAGATGACATCCCTTCTGATAGGATTCTGGAATAAAGTCAATACATTGTAGAAAACACAGCAGTCCAATGTTGGAGAGAGATCCACGGTGTGCCAGAATTCAGATGTTAAACAAGGAGCTGACTCATTGACCAAAAGTAATGAGGTTGATCAGTTCCAAAGCACTGAAGAGTCATGAATGATTAATACCCTGTGCTGTTAGGTTGCATGATTATAACTGGTTAAATTGCAGAGTTGATTTGGGGTTGCCTTAGCTGGGGCTCTTGTCAACCTGCATTTCCCACTGAAAAGGTATGTACTCCATCAGACAAACAGGAACTTACTCTAATTCTGTGGACCTCCTTGTAGTTTGGTCAGGAACTCTCAAGTATGGCAATAGATTTCCACACACATTATTACCCAACCGCCCCAAAGCGAACTAGGGGCTTAAAGAAAATGTTTTCTTTGAACATTTCAGATATTAAGGTACTATGTTAAATTCATCTAGCATAATAAAGTACTTAAAATAGACCATCTCATTAGATCCTAAAAATTACCAGACACAAATGTTACCAATAATAGTTTTGTTAGCTTCTTTTGTTAAATACCTGGGTTCGACTGGGTTGTAGAAAGAAAACAAACAAAAAGGAAAACAAATCCATAGATAATTCCTGATAACATACAAATTTAGTTTCATTGTCCTTTACTCACAAAACATAAATAATTATCTGGCAATGTACCTTTGGACACTGATGCACCCCAAAATAAAACTGTATACTTGAACAGCACTTTAAGTAGACAGCAGATGATGGGAAGTGAGCTGTCGGATAGTCGTCCTATTAAAGACATTCTGATACATTTCTCAATTCTTAACTCAGCCTTTAAGTTGACTGAACTGAATTCAGGTCAATCAACCATGCTAAAATTTATGCTCCACTTTAGCCTCTTGCAGTATTTCTTCTTTTAACTCTTAGCATAGCCTTCTATTTTCATCACTACTCAAATGTTTATTTAGCTTTTCCTTGAGTGCGTCAATGCTATTTGCCTCCATCACAACCTGTTGTGACAAGTTCCACATTCTCATCACTCATTGGCTCAGGAAGAATCTTCCAAAGTCCCTGATGCAAATTCAATATTATGATTTCCTTATTTGATTTCTTGGTGATTATCTTATATTGATGACCTCCAGTTTTATTCTTCCCCACAAACATGTTGAGGTCTTTGGATATCAAACAGATTTATACATGTTATTTCAAGTATAGCTTAGATTCAACACAATTTAGCATAATCTCACTAGGTTTCAATTCTATCTCTCTAAATATAAACTAGAGCTTAGTTTATTTTTATGTAAAGTAATCACAATTTTATATTAAATCAAAACTATTTAGTTTTATAACATTGGTGTAATAACATTGACTAAGATAACTACTGTGAATGCAAAATTAAATCATCCATTCATTAACTTTTTTTGATATTTTGTTTAAATTAGCTTAATGCCTATAATTATTGTCTAGCTATAGTGCACAATTTTCATAGTTCGAATCACTTGTTTTGTACTATGATTCTGAAAGAACTGTTCTTAATAGTCCTCCAAAATATCAACTCACATCAATCCCTTAATCTAACAACTTTGTTTACCATGTTTAGACATTTCTTTCACAAGTTGCTGCACTGATAAATCAGTTTCTCTTTGGTAGTTTATCTTTGTAATTACTCTGTTTTAAGAAATAGGTGGCAATAAAATAGTATCCAGCACAAAATGCAAAAAATGTTCAACAAGATATAGCTAGTGGTACAGTAAGTGCTGAGAATACTTTGTATGAGAGGCAGCATCTGTGGAGAAAGAATCCATTCATATTTTTAGGGTGTTTAGGTTTAGATCAAAAGTCATCAACCTGAAATGTTAACTGTTCCTCACTCCACAGATACTGCCTAACCTGTGGAGTATTGCTGGATAGTGGCACACAACTAATTTTATAATGCTTGTGTTCTATTCAATATTATGTTCATCTGGAGTGTTTCAATTATACCTATCCTCATAATCACTGATACTAGAAGTTAAATACCCTTTTTTGGTAAGAAATGAAATTTAAATAGTTATCCTTGTTAAATAATTTTTTCCTTTAAAAATACTATATACCGTATCCACTGCAATTCCAGAAAAAAATGTTCTTACAAACTTCCGAAGAATTTTTAAAGAAAGAAGGTTTAATTTAAAACACTTACTTCCACTGAGCCTATTTTCTTGGATCGTTGCAGTGGGGATTTTCGATGTATATAAATGGGATCTGAAACCATTGGCCTGAACGACACTGTGGACTTTTCAGCAGCTTCCCTTCTTGAAACAGATTCCTCATCATTGTCACTATTCAGGAAGACCTTGGCTCCACTGTCATTCTATTATTAAAGGATACATTGTCACTTCTGTAAGTTTATATTCTAAGACCAATTGCTGTAATGTTTTTTTGTCTTTAATCTAAAAAGCACAGGAGAATTACCTACTTTAGTAAAAGTTTTAATGAGTACATACAAGTAAATTTGACAATTCATAATAATACCCTCACTAAAACTCTGCTCATATTTACATAATATGGGCAATTACCTTAGCCACATTCAGTCTTCCTTCTTGCAATGTAGTAGTGTTACATTAATAACGGAGTAACCCTAGCTGACTTATCAGGGAAAAGCATGAATCAGGGCTTAAGACTGGCCTATCAGTTAGGAATTTCCATTTGATAGCGAAATGATAACTGGTTGTGGGTGCCTAAGATAGAACGTAGCATGAAGGGGAAAGGCTGGGAGAAATTGAGAAAACTAAGGAAACACATCTTCCTCTCCCCTCCCCTATCAGCATTCTGAAGGAAATGTTCCCTCTGCAACTCTCTTGCATCTCCATCTCCACACCCAGTCCCCTTCTCACAGCACTTTACCACGCAGAGGAGATGTAACACCTGCTCTTCCACCTCTTCCCTCCTGGGACCCAAACAGTCCTTACAGGTGCAGCAGCAATTCACTTGCACTTCTTCCAGTTTAGTGTACAGGCGACCCCCACATTACAGGGGGAGAGGGGCTGTGTTCCTAGGGCGCAACGCAAAGCCATGTCGTCTGTGCATGCATCAAGAAATGCAACTTGAAAAGAAAAAACTGTTTATTTATTTACTATTTTTTCCACAAATTCTGTCAGAACAAATTTTATTCCATAATCTCAATTTTTTGGGTCGTGATTTATGAATTCTGTCAGAGCAAATTTCCGTTACCTAAATGGCCATAAGGTGGTGGGGGGTTGGGGGGGGGGGGGGGGGGGGTGGGGTGGCCTGTATTGCATGTGGTGCTCACGATATGGTCACAAGAAACCAAAAGCGGATTGGATGATTGCATTGCAGAACATCTCTGTTTAAGCAACAAGGATGACCCTGAGTTTCCAGTCACCTGTCACTGCAATTCTCCATCCCACTCTCAAACTGACATCTCTGGCTTCAGCCTCCCACATTGATCCAAAATGGCCTAAAGTAAGCTCTAGGAAGTGCATCTCATCTACTGTCCACTTACATGGAAGCCCTCAGAACTTAATATTGAATTTAACAATTTCAGGTAATCACTTTTATTTTCTCCTTGGGCTCTACCTTTCTGTTTGATCTTTTTTCTTTCCAACTGCCAGTCTTTAAAAGTAATTGTTACCTTAACAATTTTGATCTGCACACTATAACTGATATTCCCTCTGCTCTCCCCACTCTTCCCCAGTTAATACAATGGTCTTATCACTTTTCCAATTATAATGAAGGGTGCTTGGCCCAAAATGTTGACTCTATTACACAGATGCTGCTTGACCAGCCGATTGTTTCAACGCTTTGTTTTTTGCTCATTTCTTACCTTCTATCCCTCAAGCCCCAGGGCTCACCCACCCACCATGGTAGTGAAATCCTATACCTGATTGCAATCCCTTGCCCTGAACCTCTGACCATCCCTAGTACTGACCCTCCAATTATGCACAGACAAGAGGCTCCTATCACCACACTCCCATCCCCCTGGATGCCAATTTCCAAACAGTCCAAGTCCAATGATGACAATCCCTCTCTCCCACCACCACTCAACCATAATCCAATAGCCGATCCCTTCTCCGGCAACCAACGTCTTCCCCCATGGCTGAAACACTGCCCTTCCCCTCAGGTCTTAATACTCCAAAGGCCAAACTCCACTCTAGGCACTGATTCTCCTGTGGCTGAACCCCCTTCCAGTCCTGATCCTTTGATCTGAATCCTAATTTACTCCCAGTTCCTTGATTCTCCATTATTTGACCCCTCAATGAGCCCCAACACCTGCAATAGTGGAATCAACTACCAGTGGCCCTTAACCTCCACAACTAATGATCCCCACCTATAACTCATATTCAAAGTCCCAATTGAGGTTCTGAAGCAAGAGGCTGCACCCTGATTTACTCATTTGCAAATGACCTTCACACAGTGTGGCGCTGTTGTGATTTGGCGAAGTGACCTCTATCTCGCTGAGGCCTAACAGCTCTCAGAAACATTTTCATGCTTTCCTTGACCATGACACCACCACTGAACATCAGGACATTGTATTCCCCAACAAACAAATCAAATATCCCCAACTCATTTCTTTGGGAGATCTTCCCTCCACAGTTTTCAGCCTTGTATTGCCCCTGCCCCACTCAGCTGCTTCTATCTCATGCGCAAGATCCACAAACAGGACTGTCTAAGCAGAACCATCATTTCAGACTGCTCTCACTCCAAACTTATTTGTTCCCACCTTGACTTTATCCTTTCTCTCCTGGGCTAGTCCCTTCCCACTGACGTCCATGACACAACTGACGACCCTGCTACTTTTACAGTTTCCAATTCACTAGGCCCAACCATCTCGTCTTTATCATGGATGTACAATCTCACAACAACCCATCCCACACCAGGAGCATCTGAGGGCCTTCCACTTCTTCCCTGAATGGAGGTCTGACCTGTTCCCCTCTATCAACAAACTCATTGACTTGGCTGAACTCATCCTCACATTGAATAACTTCTCCTTCCACTTAATTTCTCCATATTCAAGATGCAGCTTTGGGCACAATTTTTTTTTAGTATATTGGTAACTGCATTGATGCTGCTTACTGCACCCATAGTGGACAGAGCCCTTAACTGAATCTCATTCATTTGCTGCAGCTCTGCTCTCACCCCAATCCCCAAGGATAGAGTTCCCCTGATCCATCCCATTAGCCTCTGCATTCAAAGGGTTATCTTTTGCCATTTTTAACCAGCTCCAACAAGATTCCACCACCAGAGAAATCTTCCCTTCCCTCCCTTTTCAGTATTTTGAAGGGTACCTTCCCTTCACGGGTCTCCCACCAACCACTACCAACCAATGGCACTTCCCCAGGCAACATCTGTCCTTTTACCTCTTCCCTCCTCACCATCCAGGGACCTAAATAGCCTTTCCAGGTAAAGTAGCATTTAATTGCATTTCTTCCAATCTACTGTACTGCATTTGGCATTCACAATGTGGTCTTTTCTATATTAGAGAAACCAAACACAGATTAGGTGAACATGTTGCATAGCCTCTGCTTTCAGCCTGCGGTGATGATGTTAAGCATCCTGTTGCCTGCAACTTTAATTCTCCATCCCACTCACACTGACAATTCTGCTTATGGCCTCCTGCACAGCTATAAGGAGGCCCAACACAAGCTTGGGCACATTGCAGCCTCTGGAACCAATACCAAATTCTCCAGTAACTCACCTTTTCTCTCTATATCAGAGCTGGATATTTTTGTTCAAAGTCATCTGCCTGTGACATTAGCCAAGTTTTTCTTTCCCTCTCCATTAGCACACCCTGATCCGCTATTTGCAAAACATAACAATTCTTTGTCACCATCTAATCACCTCCATTAACAACTCATCCCTATAGCAATACTTAGTCACAACCCATGACGGGTATTCTCCTTATACTGTCCATTCCTCCCCTACCTTCTCTGAGCCTCAACTTAAAACTATTTCCATCTCCATGTCCCAGTTTTGAGGAGGGAACTGACCTGAAACCTTAACTCTGTTTCTCTTTCTACACATGCTGCCCGACTTGCTTAGTGTTTCCAGCATTTTGTGTTTTCCTGTTATTGTGAAACCTGATTTTTTTTTAATTAAATCTTTATTTCACCATTAGAAATTTTAGTTACTGATGATTAAACAGCAGATGAAAGATTTTCTGGTTGGGTTTAGAGTAACTGTAGAAACTCAATATCCTAAATGTGTAATCATCATTGAAGAAATTTATCAAATTCTCCATGTGATTTTCAACAGAAATACATTTAATGCCTATCATTCAACAGCATAACACAACACAAGGAAGCATTATAAATGCCATTTTAGTTTAAGGATATAACGAAAGTCAAGAAGGTACCAGATTCTTTGATTTTTAATTCATATAGCCATCAGAGTAAGGCAGGATTTTTTTACCCTAAAGGACATTAGTGAACTGGATGGGTTGTTCATTCCTAAGATCAGATGACTTTTTTTTCCAGACAAAATCAACCTTATCAACCAGCTATTCTACAGCTTCTATTGTGAGATTTGAATTTGGGTCTTTAAATTGTTAACTTGTTATCTAAATTCTTAAATTGTTATCCAAAGAAATATTTTAGTTGTTTTTGTAGCTGACTTGATTTGTGAAAAGATAACTTGAGATTTTGGCAAATCACAAAATGGAAGTGTTAAGTGAGATCTTTTGCATCAGTTTTTCAAACAAAAAAGTTAAAAAAATATTTCAGATCTGATTGCTTTAACTGTGAAACATAACCCAAGCAGGAGTTTAACTTGAGTAGACATTAAAAATTATATTCCCAATGATTAAGGTTCTTAAAAAGATTTAGTAGAACTATGCTATTTTTCTTCCTTCCTTCCTAAAAATTCTTTGATGTATCCCACGAATTTGGAAGACATTTAATTTATTTGAGTTTCTTTATAAAATCTAATTTTAACATTAGCCTAAATTAGATTCCAGTTTCTTCTGAAATTATAGTAGAAAGGTAGCCAATCCATTGTGATAAAGAAAACAGTGAGATTATTATGCATATGTGAATAACCAAACACCAATGACAACTTCCATTTACGCAGCCCCATTAACATAGCAAATAATATCACTTCATAACAGCATAATTAAAAGCAAAGTTTTATAACCTGCCATACAAGAATGACAACAGATGATTAAAAGCATTGTAGATTTAAGGAGAATCTTCTGAGGAGGATTGAGTGCCAGAATTTGGAAGAGCTCTACTGGGAGCCCATGTAGGTCCATAAGAATGTAAATAATGGGTGATTTGCAGCATAGTTTTTGATGGCCTCAAGTTTAGGCAGTGTAAAATGGAAGATGTTGCTTAGCAGGGAATAGTCGATGTTTAAAGGTAACATTGGCAGAGCAATAGTTTCACCAGCATTCAAACTAGGAGTAAACGTTACAGCAAACCACGAAGCAGGCACAAATTAAAGTGTCCTTAATGGGACATCAATGTTTTGCCCTCTGCAACTGCTTTCTCCATTGCTGGGATTCACAGTGCTTAATGAATGTAATATCAGAACAGATACATGTTGCTATGATCTCTACAGGTTCATGAGCCTTGCGTTTCACAATAACATGGAGTCACCTACAGCAGCAGATTCAATTGGCGCCAGTAATGATCGTGGTGATGGGGGGTGGGTGGAGATAGAATGCAGTCACAGACACTCAAAAGGGCATTTTTTAAAAAAAATCTATTCACTTTTCATGATCTGGGTGTCACCAGCAAGGCCGGTATTTATTGCTCATCCCTAACTGCCGTCGAGACGGTGGCAATGAGCCGTTTTCTTGAACAGTTGCAGTCCTTATGGTGAAGAAACTCCTACAGTGTTGATAGAGAGTTCCAGGATTTAGACCCAGTGACAATGAAGAACTAACATTAGTTTTCCAAATCCTAAATGTGCAAGTTAGAGGGGAACCTGTAGGTGGTAGTGTTCCACTATGGCCAAAGCTCTTGTCTTTCTTGGTGATAGAGATCACCAGTTTGGCAGGTTCTGCTGGAGAAGCCAAGGCAAGTAATTGCAGTGCACTTTGTAAGTGGTACACACTACAGTAATTTTGGACTGGTGGCAGAGGCAATGGAATGGCTGGGAGCAGTGGTTGATGGGGAGCCAGACAAGCAGGCTGCTTTGTCCTGCAGGGTATCAAGCTGTCTTGTGCCTTATAAATGGTGGAAAGGCTTTGGGATGTCAGGAGGTGAGAATATCTACCCTCTGAGTTGCTCTTGTAGTGTTGATGTCCATTATTTTGATAGTGCGGGACTTGAAGGTAATGCTATGGAATGTCAAGAGTAGCTGTCGAGACACTCTCTCTCTTGGAGATGGTTAGTGCCTGGCACTTGTGACGTAGACGTTACTTGCCACTTATCAGTGCATGCCACATTCAGTCAAACTGCTGCCTTGATGTAAAGGACTGTCATTCTCCCCTCACCTCTGGGATTCAGTGTTTTGGTTCATGTTTGAACTTCTGAGGCTGTGACGAGGTCCAGAACCGATTGGTCCTGTCAAAATCTAAACTGGGCATCGGCGAATAAGCAGGTTATTGATTAGCAAATGCCACCTGATAGCATGACTGATGAGACCTACCATCACTTTGCTGATGAGTGAGAATGGATTGATCGGGCAGTGATTCGCCAGACTGGACTCGCCCTGCTTTTTGTGATAAGCACATACCTGGACGATTTTCCACATTGTCAGGCAGATGGTAGTATTGTAACTGTGTTCTGCCCTCACAACTAGATGTAGGAGGATTGCAGAGCTTTGATCTGATCCATTGCTTTTGAACTCACATGGCTGTCTACTGCATGCTGTTTTTGTTGTTTAACATGCATATGGTTCTGTGTTGCAGCTTCTTTGGGCTGGTAGCTCATCGTTTCTTAGTATTTTTGGCACTGCTCCAGGCATGACCTTCTGCACTCCTCACTGAACCAGGGTCGATCCCCGGCATGATAGAAATGGCAGAGCGAGGGATGTGTCAGGCCTTGAGTTTACAGATCCTGATGGTGCAGTTCCTGCTGCTGCAGATGCAATGCTTCATGGATGTCTCGTTCTAAGCTGCAGATCTGTTCTTAGTCTATCCCATTTAACATCATTGTAACAGTCAGGACTTCAACTCCATAGGGAATATGCCAGTGGCCAATGCTAACACATGTGGACTTGAGTACAAGGTCAAGTACCTTTACCCCTTGTGTTGGTTCACTCACCACCTGCCTCAGACCCAGTCTAGCAGCTATGACCTACATGACGCAGTCAGCGTGAGAATAAAAAAGGATAAATGAATGATTGGCAGGAATTCAGTGGTCCGAATGGCCCATTTCCATACTGTATCTCTCTCTGACTTTGAGCTTGGTCAGTGCAGGTGCTACCAACCCATTCTTGGTGATGGACACTAAAGTAAAGACTTCTACAGTATAGACCAGACCCTTTGGCACATTGAGTCTGCATTGATCACCAAACACCCATTTGCACAGATCCTACCCTAATCCCATTTTATCCCCCATCCGCCCATATTCCCATCAACTTTCTCCCAGATTCTACCACTCACTGGCACAACATTCCACCCGCCCCCAAGCCTCTTTATGACAATCTAGTAAGTTTGTAGTCATTGTTACCCATGATAATCACAAGACTTTCTTGTTGCTGGATAGGCATCTGAATTTGAATTCCACAGCTTTCATGGGTAGGAATTCATGTCTCCTGATTATTAGTATAAACTCACTGGGGCCCCATTCCCACACTCCTTACAAACTCATCAGGGGCTGTTCCCGTTTTAATCTCACTGGGACCTCATTTCCCACACTCCCTTTAAATGTGGTTTGTTTCCCATGTTCTGTTGAAACTGACACGGTTCACAGAAAAAATCATCCTACTGTGTAACACCTAAAGAAGTGTATTAAGTGGGTTAGAGCATTAAAAGGAGCAACATCAACTTGTCTGGAAAATCTGCCAGTGTGGCATCACCAAAGTCCTGAGAATGTCAGATTAGCAGAGTTTTACTGTACTATCAATAGTCTCTTGAACATGCCTCACACTATTTACTACAAATATAGAGCTTGATGCATTTATTCTACTTTCTTTTCTGACTCTACCAAACTCCTAACTTCATTCAGCTTTATCTTCCTTACAAGTCTCACATACTAAATTATTGAAATATTATTGCAATTACTGCAGTTATTACCAATGGACAGTCCAAACACATAAAGCCCTAACTTCTTCAAAGTTCTATTTTCTCTACTCTTCTCAAAAAATAACCAGCTTGGTAACAGATTAATATTAGAATATTCACTGCCAGAAACATCCACATGACAATAACTGTAATACTTTTGAGAGCATAATTTGACTGAGAAAAAAATGTTGTCTGCATAAAATTAACTGAATACTACAAAAAAGGAATACCTCACGAGATGCTGGTCTGTATCCAAAACCTGACGGAAGATTTTTATCTTCCTCACACCCTTTAGCACCAGGGCTAAAGTGCAATTCGACGTGGAATCGTTCTTCCGAGGTAAGGTCCTGAAAGATATAATTATGAAAAACAAGTATTTGTAAGGCTAATTGGACAAGTTAAGTATTCCACTTGTAAATAAACCTTGTACAGGCAACTCCTGCACTATGGTTTGGGGGGGGGGGGGGGGGGGGGGGGTTTGCATTCCTAGAAAACGGTCCGTATTGTGATTTTCCATAACAGAAATCTGCATCATCTGCACATGCATCAAGAAATGAACTGAAAAAAAAACTTGTATTTATTTGCTTCCCCCCACATAAATCCTGTAAGATCGAATTTTACTCCATATCTCAAACCTTTGGATTGTGATTTATGAATTCTGTATGAGCGACTTTCCATAACTCAAACTGCTGTAACACGGGGAGTGCCTGTATTTGAGGATAGCTGCTGTTTTCTTTCTTCTCATTTGCTAGCATTGTTCGACATTGTGCCAACTCTGGCCAAGAGGGCAGCTGTGCAGTTTTTCCCTTGGCCTTTATTAATGCCACTCTAAACAAGGCACAAAATGAACTGATATAGTACCCAGGGACAACTATAACACCTGGCCTCATTTCAACAGTTCTGTATAGCAATGCAGCTGAACTGGTATGGTAGCATTAAGTGATATTCTCAGCTCTGATATAGCAAATGAATCTATTTTATAAAAGTAGTAAAAGGTAAATGTTTTAAGGTTAAGATTGATTACTTATTTGGTTATTTAACATAGGCTGTCACAGGCTACAGGATGATATTGATCACAGTATTGATCAGCAAGATGGGCTGAACAATGTTAGTGGAATTTAATCCAGATAAGTGCAAGAAGATGCATTAAGGGTAAGACATACACAATATCTGGTAGGATCCCAGGGAATTCTTAGGAAGGGAGGGGCCTTGGTGTCCAAGTCCAAGGTTCCCTGAAGGTGGCATCATAGGCAGATAAGGTGGTGAAGGAGGCCAATGGGATACTTGATTTCCTTAGCTAGGGCTTAAAATACAAGAGCAAGGAGGTTATGGTACAACTTTGTAAAACATTGGTCAGACCACAGCTGGAGTATATTGTAAGGCTTCAGTCACCACACCAGAAGAACTGCACTGCAGAGGAAATTCATCAGGATGGTACCTGGAATAGAGTGTTTCAGTTATGCAGAGAGATTTAATAAACTGGATTTGTTTACCTGGAGTGGAGGCTGAGGGGGAACCCAATAGAGCATTACAAAAGCATTATGGGTGTAGATGGATAGAGAGCTGGAAACCTTTTCCCATAGCATAGGTGTCTAGAGGCCAGGGTTTAGTGAAAGGGGCAAGGTTTAGAAGGGATCTGAGAAAGAATTTTTCCATCCAGAGGGTGATTGGAATCTGGGACATGTTGCCAGAGGGGGCGGTGGAGACAAGTACTCTCAGAACATTTAAATGTCTAGATTAGCACTTGAATCAAGGCAAGAAAGACTACAGGACTAAGTGCTGGTAAATGGGATTAGTACAGATGGTTGGCATGGAGGATTGAAGGATTTGTCCTGGATTGTATAACTTTATAAGGAAATGGAGATTTAAATACAAAGTTAATAAAACATTTAAACTGAAACAAAATGTTAAATGTAAATCCTTAAAATATTTCATTGTGATTTTATTCTGTATCTTATGCAATGCAAATACTTTAACTGTCATGTTTTATTGGATTAAAAGTGGCACACTAGCTGCAATAAGGATATTTAAGAAACTAAATTAGTTTGGATCACTTGTAAGTACAAGTAGAAAAAAAGGGCATTTATGTACAAAAATCTGTCTTTGATTTGCCATTCTCTTCACGTGGTTAGAGATTTTATCAATGCTTCATAGCATTTAACAAGATTAGGCCTAAACAATTATGCAGGGCTTTGAATTGCACAACAGATGAAATTATATAGAAACCAGTCAGCCAGAGAATACTTTGTCAAAAATACTTCATCAGTGTTCCTCAATTCAAGTGGAAAACAAATTCCCAAACTCTATGCACTGTAAATGAAATGGGTATCAGACCATAAACCAATTATCCTTTCAAGATATTTTAGTATTCATTCAGTTTTCAGAATCTGGCTGTCATTAGAACAACCACCATTTAATACCCATCCCTAATTGCCCTTGAAATGGATCATTTGCTCAGTCATTTCAGGAGGCATCAAAAAAAATCAACCACATTATTGGGTCTGGAGTCATATATAGGCCAGCCATAAGGACATCAGTGAAACACTCTGTTTTTATGACAATCTGATAATTTTGTGGTCATCGTTCACCAAGAGAACCACAGAACGTCTTCTTAATGCTGAATTTGAATTCCACAGCTGTCCTGGTAGGAAATGAACTCACCTCCCTGGTTTGTTAGATTTTTTGGGAACCTAACCCCTTTGTTAATGAGGGGATGGCCAGTAAGTTAGGCTGTGCTTGTATTTCATCATTATCCAGGTATGAGGAGTGAAATATCTTTACACAGAATGCAAATTAAATACATTTAAATTGCATAAACCTTACTTGAAGAACATGGGAAATAATGTTTCCCATCGTTATTAGGTAAATGCAGATGGTGGCTACAAAGTTAAAAAATTTTGAACTTTCCTAGTGAAATTTTGCTAACATTTAGAGATAACTTCACAAAAGAATTAATGTCAATTTATCTTGAAAGCTTGCACAAAATGCCTTGGCAATCTGTTCCCAAAATAATTTAAAACTTAAATTCAAAAATCAGTTTAATTTTTGAAATTGGCACTTCTTTCATTATCTACATTATGATAGATGCAAATGTGGAGAAAGTATTACCTTGTTTGGGTCTTCATACAACATGATAACAATCTGTGTCATGTAATTAAGTTCACTGGTATAGTTTAGATAGCCCATTGCCCTTTTCCACTGTTCATCTTTGACCTCCTGAAAGTTAAGCAGACTGAAAGTCACATCATTTCTTTAAAAGTATTTTATTTTTCCATGAGAAATCATGGCTTTGTTCCATTACTTCAATATAACTCTGTATATCAAGCAATTAATTACATTTAAAAGGCTATGAGAATTATCAAATACATAGTATGGATTTTTTTTTAAACTGACATACACGGATGTGGTCAACATTTTTGTCCACATCTAATTGTCCTCTAGATGGTAGTGACAAGTGCCTTCTTGAACAACTGAAATCCATCAGGTGAAGGCACTCCCATGGTTTTTGAGTATGGAGTCACACAATTTACATCCAACAACAATGAAAGAACAGGGATATATTTCTAAGTAATGTATGAATTACTTGGCGGGCACCCTGCAGCATTCTCAAGCGCTTATTACATGTCCTTCATGGTAGTGAAAGTTGTAGTTTTGGGAGATAATGTCAATATTGCAAGTAACTGCAATGCATTTTGAAGATGATACACACTGTGGCCACGGTCGCCAGTGTTAGGGGCATGAATGTTTACAAGTGATGGCTGCCAATCAAGCAAGCTGCTTTGATCCAGATGGAATCAAACTTCAACTTTTGTTAGACTTGCACTCATCCAAGCAAGTGGAGAATATTCCATCACACTCTTGATTTCTGCCTTAGCACAGCATACACAATTTCTGACCTGCTTTTGCAGCTAGACTGTGTGTATGCCTGGTCCAGTATATTTTCTGGTCAATGGCGAGTGCTAGAATTTTGATGGTGGAAGACTCTGTAACGCTAATGCCATTGGATGTCAAGAGTAGGTGACTGGACTCATTCTTGTTGGAGATGGTCACTGCCTGATATTAACGTGGGCACATGTTGCTTGCCACTTATCAATACACTCCTGAATATTGTCTAGGTCTTGTTGCATACATGTACAAACTGCTTCAGGCATGTGCCTGAATGTTGTCTAAGACTTCCTGCATGCATGTACAAACCGCTTCATTTACTAGTGTGCATCGAATAGAATGAACATTGCACAATTAACAATAGCAATCATGAGAGAACATCCTTCATGATGGAGAGTTTGTCACTTATGAAGCAGCAGAAGGTGGATGGGCTGAGAATAAAGTCATGAGGAACTCCTGCAGCAATAGCCAGGGGCTGGGATGACTGACCTCCAACAACAATACTCATTTTCCTTTGTGCAAAGTATGATCACAGCCAATAATGGGACATCAATTTACAAGCAGTGTGATGTGTGGTAGCTTCTGTGCCAGTGGTGGAGTGAATGAAGGTTGAGGGTGGTTTACAAATTGGCAATCAAGCAAGAGGCTTTGCCTTGGTTGATGTTGAACTTTTTGAGAGTGGTTGGTACTGTACTCATCCAGGCAAGGAGAAAGTATTCCATCATGCTCTTGACTTGTAACCTGGAGATGGTGGAAAGGTTTTGTAGTGTCAGGAGAGGAGTTATTTGCTACAAGATACCCAGCCTCTGATCTGCTGTCATAGCCAGAATGTGTATGTGGTTGGTCCAGTAGAGTTTCTGGTCAATGGTAATCTGACAGTAACAACTCTATTATCCTACTTACTAGGGTAACCTTTCATTCCCTTGTTAAATAAGAACCTATCTAATTCTGTTTTAAAAATAAGCAAAAGCTCTGCTTTCACTGCCCTTTGAGAATGACTCCTCATGATCCTCAGAATTAGGCAACCCATTATTTTTAAACAGTTAACCCAGGTCTAAGTTCTCCACAAGCGGATACTTTCTGTCCACATCCACACTCTCTTGTGCACAGGAAGTCTAACACTCCAGCGTGAAACAAACAAATCCATAGGTTGGACCAAACTTCCTGGTGTGCTCACATTCAACACCCAACCTACTGCAGATCTCCTGTCCTCCTACATGTTAAAATTACTCAGAATTTTGTCACAGTATGTTGCCAAACAGTTTACACGTGGTAAAGACATGCATATTAAAAGGTATCACACAGCTTGAGTATTCACCACCTAATGAGGTGGTTTTTACATAAAAACATTTGTTCACTGATTGTTGTATGTCTTTAATTGCAAGCATCCAAATGAAAAATATCATTGAATTGATTTCAAAGCAAGTGTCAACGCACGACAAAAATGCTTAGTAAAGACAAAACTGCTGGAAATACTTTGCAGATCAGGCAGCATCTGCAGAAAAATAAAGAGATGAAGTTACAGGTATGTCACTGATCCCTCACCAGAAATAGAAAAAGTTAGAAGTTGAACATGCCTGAGAAGGTAGAGGAGGCTGGTGCTCTCACAGCATTTATGAAGTATCTGGACAAGTACTTGAATCAACAAGACATAGGATTAGTATGGATGGGTATTGTATGGTTAGCACAGACATGGTGGGCTGAAGGGCCTGTTTCTGTGCCGTAAGACTATGACAGAGGAGGAACATTCCCTTTGTTATCTCCACCTCTCAACTTGAAACATGTTCAATTTCAAATATTTCCCGGTCCTGATGAAAGGTCATTGGCCTGAAACATTAACTACTTGTTGCCTGATCTGTTGAGTATCCCAGAGAAAAACTGAAAATTCTCCAGATATCTGCAGTTTTCTCTTTTCGAAAATTTCTTAATACATTATCAAAAATAGATTTAGTGAGTCAGTAAATATTAAAGAACTACTATTTTCATGTAAATATGTATTTTCTAATTAGTTATCTTTAGAAAAGATAGGAAAGTGATTTGCGCACAAAGTTTTTATTCCCATTTTTGTGTAGAATGATTTTGATAGCGATAGTGGAAGGAGGTGGAATTGAAATCGGATGATGGAGCAGTTGTGAGGTGCATGTGGAAAACTCACAACTAAAGTGTGTTATTTAAATAGATCACTTTGGTTAGTTTCAATTGTGGTTGCCTGAGCAACCTGTCTGTATACATGAATTTAGCAAAAAGTCTTCAAGCAAGCACTGCTTGCCATGGCGGCCACTAAGGATGCTTGTGCGTCTCCACATATCAGCGTGCCATGTGCACTGACAACTTAGAATTTACGAGCCTTTGCCGAGAACAAGTAGAAAATCACATTTTCTCTTCTAATTTTACAAACTGTACATAAACATTGTGAATAGAATTTCTAGAGCTTTATTCTTTTATTACCTTTGACAACCAAATCGTTAACCACTAAGTTCTGTAATTCCCTCTACAAAACTCCTGTCACTTTCTTAAAAGAATCTGTTTTAATATTTACCACAGTACTTTGACCAAGTATTTTGTACCAGTCCAAATGTCCCTTTTAGTCATCCACAATTTTTCACCAATTATGCTTGAGATTCTTGCTGTTAATCAATGAAGTAGACTTGGCTGTACTTGTAAATATGTTATCTTTTCACTAATTAGATTATAAGACATAGGAGCAGAATTAGGCCATTCGGCCCATCGAGTCTGCTCTGCCATTCGATCATGGCTGACTTATTTTTTCTTCTCAACCCCATTCTCCTGGCTTCTCCCTGTAACCTTTGATATCCTTACCCATCAAGAACCTATCAACCTCCACTTTAAATATACCCAATGACTTGGCCTCCACAGCCGTCTGTGGCAATGAATTCCAGATTCACCAACCTCTGGCTAAAGAAATTCCTCCTCATCTCTGTTCTAAAGGAACGTCCTTCTGTTCGAAGGCTATGCCCTCTGGTCCTAGACTCTCCCACTACTGGAAACATCCTCTCCACGTCCACTCTATCCAGGCCTTTCAATATTCGGTAGGTTTCAATGAGATCCCCCCTCATCCTTCTAAACTCCAGCAAGTACAGGTCCAGAGCCATCAAATGCTCCTCATACGTTCACCCTTTCATTCCCGGGATCATTCTTGTAAACAACCTCTGGACCCTTTCCAACGCCAGCACATCCTTCCTTAGATAAGGGGCCCAAAACTGCTCACAATACTCCAAATGTGGTCTGACCAATGCCTTATAAAGCCTCAGCATTACATTCTTGCTTTTATATTCTAGTCCTCTTGAAATGAATGATAACATTGCATTTGCCTTCCTTACTACTGACTCAACCTGCAAGTTAACCTTTAGGGAATCCTGCACTAGGACTCCCAAGACCCTTTGCACCTCCAATTTCTGAATTTGCTCCCTGTTTAGAAAATAGTCTTCGCCTTTATTCCTTCTACCAAAATGCATGACCGTACACTTTCCGACACTGTATTCAATCTGCCACTTCTTTGCCCATTCTCCCAAACTGTCCCAAGTCCTTCCACAGACTCCATGCTCCCTCAACACTACCTGCCCCTCCACCTTATCTTTGTATCATTCGCAAACTTGGCGACAAAGCCATCAATTCTGTCATCCAGATCATTAACATACAACTTGAAAAGTAGTGTACCCAACACTGACCCCTGCGGAACAACACTAGTCACCAGCAGCCAACCAGAAAAGGCCCCCTTTATTCCCACTCTTTGCCTTCTGCCAATCTTCTATCCATGCTAGTACCTTTCCTGTAATACCATGGACTCCTGTCTTATTTAGCAGCCTCATAAGCAGCACCTTGTCAAAGGCCCTCTGAAAATCCAAGTAAACAACATCCACTGACTCTCCTTTGTCTATACTTCCTCAAAGAATTCCAACAGAATTGTCAGGCAAGATCTCCCCTTAGGGAAACCATGCTGACTTTGGCCTATTTTATCATGAGCTTCCAAGTACCCCAAAAGTTAATAATGGACTCTAACATCTTACCAACCACTTAAGTCAGGCTAACCGGCCTATGGTTTCCCGTCTTTTGCCTCCCTCCCTTCTTAAAGAGTGGCATGACATTTGCGATTTTCCAGTCCTCCGGAACCATTCCTGACTCTAGTGTTTCTTGAAAGATCACTACTAATGTCTCCACAATCTCTTCAGCTACCTCTTTCAGGACCCTGGGATGTTGTCTATTCGATCCAGGTGACTTATCTGTCTTCAGACCTTTCAGTTTCCCAAGCACCTTCTCCTTATAATAACGACTAAACTCACTTCTGCCCCCTGACTCTCTCGAATTTCTGGCATGTTGCTGGTGTTTTCTACAGTGAAGACTGATGCAAAATACTTATTCAGTTCGTCTGCCATTTCTTTGTTCCCCATTACTACCTCTCCAGCATCATTTTCCAGCAGTCCAATGTCCACTCTTGGCTCTCTTTTACTCTTTATATATCTGAAAAAAATTTTGGTATCCTCTTTTATATTATTGGCTGGCTTACCTTCATATTTCATCTTTTTTCCCTTTATTGCTTTATTACTTGCCTTCTGTTGATTTTTAAAACCTTCCCAATCCTCCAGTTTCCCACTAATTTTTGCAATATTGTATGCCCTCTCTTTTGCTTTTATGCTGTCTTTGTCTTCCCTTGTCAGCCACGGTTGCCTCATCCTCCCTTTAGAATGCTTCTTCTTTGGGATGAACTGATCCTGCGTCTTCCGAATTACTCCCAGAAACTCCTGCCATTGCTGCTTTGCTGTCATCCTGCTAGGGTCCCCTTCCAATCAACTTTGCCAGCTCCTCTTTCATGCCTCTGTAGTTACCTTTACTCAACTGTAATACTGATACATCCACTTCTAGCTTCTCTCTCTCAAACTGCAGGGTAAATTCTATCACATCATGATCACTGCCTCCTAAAGGTTCCTTCACCTTAAGCTCCCTAATCAAATCTGGTTCATTACACAACACCAACTCCAGAATTGCCTTTTCCCTAGTGGGCTCGACCACAAGCTGCTCTAAAAAGCCAAATCGTAAGCATTCTATAAATTCCTTCTCTTGGAATCCAGTACCAACCTGATTTTCCCAATCTACCTGTATATTGAAATCCCCTAGGACCACCGTAACATTGCCCTTTTAACATACCTTTTCTATCTCCTGTTGTAATTTGTACTCCACATCCTGAGGTCTGTATATAATTCCCATCAGGGTCTTTTTACCCTTGCAGTTTCTTAACTCGACCCACAAGGATTCTGCATCTTCTGATCCTATGTCACTTCTTGCTAAGGATTTGATTTCTTTTTTTACCAGAGCCACCCCACCCCCTTTGCTCACTTGCCGGTCTTTTCGATAGGATGTGTATCCTTGGATGTTTAGCTCCCAGCTGTGATCTTCCTTCAACCATGACTCTGTGATGCCCACGACGTCATATCTGCCAACTTCTAACTGTGCTATGAGCTCATCTACCTTATTTCGTATACTACATGCATTCAAATATAACACCTTCAGTCCTGTATTCACCACCCTTCTTCTCAAATCTGTCTCCATGTTGCCTGATGTTAAAACTTCCTGTCTTATTCTTTATTCTGGAGACTTCAGTAACCTCTCCTGCTCTCTCCTTCCCTTTTACTTTATCAATCTGTTGAACCCACCCCTCTACTATTTAGTTCAAAGCCCTATCTACAGCCCTAGTTATGCGATTTGCCAGGACCCTGGTCCCAGCATGGTTTAGGTGGAGCCTGTCCCATCAGAACAGCTCCCTCCTTCCCCAATACTGGTGCCAATGTCCCACGAATTCAAACCCATTTCTCCCACACCAACCTTTGAGCCACACATTTAACTTTTCGATCTTATTTACCCTGTACCAATTTCCACGTGGCTCAGGTAGCAATCCAGAGATTATTACCTTCTTGGTTCTGCTTTCTAATTTAGTCCCTAGCTGCTCAAATTCCCTCAAATTAAATACTACCTGGAAATTAATAGTTTTAAAGACTTGCAGTCAAGTGCCAGTGTTCCCAACACTTACATCACATAGGGCACCATAGCGCAGTATAGAGAGAAGCGAATGTACATGGCTCTCACTGGTAAAATACAACCGAGTACGAACATGTCGCTCTGGGGACATCACTCCTCTTGAGTATCTTGAAAAAAGGTATACAATTTCAATGCAATTAATATACAGTATATTGTACAATGAATTGTTGATAATTTAATAGAAAATCAAACTGCTTATATCCTTCTAAGATGCTAATTCTTTGACTTCTTTAAGAAACATCAAATTAATTGCCTTCATTCCCTCCCACTGTGGTCATTTCATTTGTACAATTCATACCTTCACTGCCTCAAATCCAAGGGAACATATACTTAAAGAAAGCCAGTTAGCATAGCTATCCAGCATCACATTTTGTTAAACTATATACAAGGCACGGTCAGGCCTTTCTCATCTTCTCAAAAACCATTTACCTTCCAGATTCATCCAACATTAGTTAATCAACATGTGGACTTCTGTCACCAAGATTGAGGCCAACCATTCACCACCTCCTTTCCCCAGAGCAACTTTCCCCCACCCATCCAAACTTCTCAAAAATCTCCCCCATCTGGCTCTGAACCAATGGCTTCCTCCACTTTGCCTCCCCTAAACCTCGGTCCAAGCCCATGAGCTTTACTACCTGTTCCCTTGAGCATCACTAAAATGGAGGCCATTCCTCTTTCCTCATGATCTTCAGGTTTGCCTCCTCGAGCCGTTTCTATCTCTAACCCCCTCCCCATTTAAAACTATCGTTGCCTGTACTCCCCGACACCTCCTCACTTTTACTGACTCAGTTCTTGCAAAGCATTACCCCAGCCCTATCTCTCCTTACATGTGTCTTAATCAGATTTCTCTTTCTGCTCTCAGTATTGAAATTGCCTCAAAATTAAAATTAAAGGTGGCACCCTTTGTGATTTTGACTATTGTTCAATTTAGTCCTACACCATTCTCCATCAATGCTTTCCTCCATTTACATGGACTGCTTAGTCTTTTGACAATCTTTTCTATCTAATCAAGGTAGAACATGTCCAGCATGTATTAATCCTTTGATTCCATTTCCACTCAGCATTTCACTTGGAACCTGACTTAAGCTTCTGATACCGCATCATCTCCAGAATCCCTAAATCCAACCTCTGTAGCACTACCCCTCAGCTCATGCATGGCCAAAATGTTCATGCCTCGTGACCTTAAGAATGACTGTTCCAATGCTGTCTGGCTATCATTTCATCTACATAAATTTCAGCTCATCCTAAACTTTACGTTCCTACACCGTCCCATTTCTCATTAACCCTGTCCCCAATGAACTTAAATAATTGCCATCTAATCATTCAACATGATGTTTAAAATTTTCACTCTGTTAGTTAAATTGCTTCATATCCTTGCCCTTCTCTGTCACTGGAAATGTAGATGCTCTACATTTCTCCAACCTTGGCTCTGCCCCAAATAGTTAAAGAGAATATCCCCCTTAAAAAAAACCTGCAGCTATCTTCCTGCATTTCAATAAGCAATTAATTAAAATAAACTGAGAGGCCAGATTTAGTCATTTGAACAGCAAAAAATTCCAATAATAACACGACATGTCTATTAACTAAGTGCTGATTTTCTAAAAGAAAGTTTTCACATTTGTATTTCAATATCTCAGATCAAGTGGCAATAATAATGTGGAAAGGATTTGAAAATTGTCATTTTCTAAAAGATTTAGGCTTGGATTAATGGATTACAGTAAATAAGCTCTTACAGTGGATGGAGCTTGTTAACAGTGTCATCATCCTGAGTTCTCTGCAAGTCAGAACGAATTTTTCTTATCAAAGGAGTACAATATCCTTTGGCAATATCCAATTTCTCATCCTTGGTAATGCCATATTCCTAAAAATAAAGACATTAATCATCACTAAAGAAATCTAACAACCTTTTAAGAAGTGTTGTCAATTGAAAATTGAACAAGTCTGCTGATACAAAATATGCAATGTATTGTTCAGGAAACTAAAAATTAGCCAGATGGTAGCCAGCCAGTAGTGCCATCTTCATGTTTCATAAGGTACTTCACACACAGCTTGGGAATACCCAAGTTGCCAGTGGATAAAGAGGCAAGGGTTTTGTCCATTAACCATTTTGTTTTCTGTTTTCATTGACGTGGAACAAAAATTGATTTCCCTTTCTAGGCTGTATTTAAAAGAACTACCTCACTCAAGTTCTTATCATGAAAAATGACAAGCATTGAATGTAACCTATTTAACTGCAATATAAAATTAAGATGGGTAACACAACTTCAGGACACTTCAAACACACTTCACATCTAACTACCCTTAAGTGTAGTCAATTATGTAGGCAAATACACCAGCAAACATACACAGAAAATGACTCCATTTGACATTAATAGCCTATGGTAGAGAAAATAGCATAAGAGGGAAAATAAATGTTAATCTACGTGAAGTAACGAAATAACCCCAATTATGTTGAGTGAAATGTTGCACATTACCTGAGGTATGACAATGTCAGCCAGTGACTTTGATAGTTGATACAGTTCCATTGTATCATTCAGTTTTAGGGAACTGTTGTGTTGAACATCATATTTTATGCAGTCATAGATATCAGGAATTTTACTTATATCATAACGACCATTCTTCATTTTGACATCCTTTTCTAATTTAGCCCATCGTCTAAGCATCAATTCAAGTGATTCACTATGATAAAGCTGAATGTCTGTAAATAGAAAGAAAGCATTTATTCCTTTGTTGATGAAAAGAAAAAGAATACTATGTTCTAATGAATTTTGACAACACTGAATACAAGCTTTGACTTTTATTCAGTCACGGGATATGGATGTCACTGACAATGCCAACATTTATTGTCCGTCCCTAATTGCCTCCAAGCTGAAGAAATAGTTAAGAGTAAACATCAGTGGGTTTGGAATCACAGAAAATACAGATGGGGCCAGGATGTTAGACATTTTTCCTTCAAGGACAGGAGCAAACCAATGTTTTTTTACAAGAACATAATATATTGTTAGCATTACCAAGATTAGTTTTTTTTAAAAAACCCAAAAAATAACAACAGAAGATGCTGGAGTAACTGAGCATCTGTGGAAAGAGAAACAGAGTGAATGTTTCATATCAAATACCTTTGTCTCTTTCCAGATGCTGCCAAACCTGCACTTTGTTCTTATATTAGTTTTCCTGTATTCATCAATTTTTTTGATTTCCATTTACCACTAAATATTTCATATTCTCATTTCAGCATCTTCCATTGTTCCGACAAAGCACAATGTAAGCCTGAGAAACAGAATTTGAACTTCCAAATGGCAGACTACAACCTTCAGGACAATACACTGGATTCAACAATTTTAAATCATCAGCCATTCCTGTCTTGTATCCTATACCTCCAACAGTCTCCCTACCGCATCCCCCCCCCCCCCCCCCCAGTATTTATCATTTCTCTCTCATTTCAGATTTTGTTCGGCTCCTATTTATACTTCCTCCACACGTAACTTTACTACCACTTGTGTCATTTAATCTCTCTTGGTCTCCATCCCATCACAGATTTTTCCTTTCAATTCTCTATGCTTCTTTCCCATTTTTCTCCAACAAAAAAATGATTTTATTTCATCAGAACTGGGAAACTTTAGAAATGTCATCAACCTGAAACATTAATTTTGTTTCACTCTACACAGGTGATGCCCGAGCTGCTGACATTTTCCAGCATTTACTGTTTTTATTTCAGATGTCCCGTATCTGCAATATTTTGTCTTTGGACCCATTTCTACTTTCCCCTATTATGGGTAATTACTCATTACTCAGGCTCTTTCTTTTTTTTTTAGCCATTCAATTTCTTATCCCAACACCATATGCCCTAACTTTTGTCATGAATCTACAAATGACTTTACATTATCAAATGACTTGTTATTCCATATGCTTTACTTTTACTATTACTTGATCACTTAATTTGCTTTCCTAACTGCTTTTTGACATCAGTCCTTATCACTCCTTTCCTTTTCATCATTCTCTCCTTTGTTAACTGCATATAAATAAAATATCTTACCAGCTGATTTAGGGTCTTCCATCCTCTGCCTAATTTGGGATGTCAGGCTCTGGATCAAGGTGTAGACCTTATCACAGGTTTTAACAGGGTTTTTGATAAACTGCATTGACTTAATTATAGAACTGTTTTTAGTTGGAGCAAGCTGAAAAAGCAAGTATTAAAGAAAAGTATTATAACAGACCTCACGGCTCAAAGTTAAAAATCATTAACTTCTGATAAAATCACTGAAGAGTGAAAAAAGGGTAAAAGGAGAATGAGAGACAAAGTACAAAAGAACTGAATACAAATCAGAAGGCACTTCTTTCTGATCACTGACCCACATCATCATTCCAATATCACAGGTGTGCACAAAAAACATTCATGATGTTGACTCCTTGTGTCAACTATACATGCTGAAAGAAACTTGGGCTTTTTAAACTTTTAAATGATATATCTTGGAGATTTTGCATCTGGAAAACTACATCAAAGTAAACATTTTTTTAAAAACTGACAACTTTTCTTCAATATATGATCACCATATGCAAATAAACTTCGTAAAAATCAAAATGTGCATTCTATACTAAACTGGAACTGCTTTCACACCTGTGCTCCCTATTTTGTTTTCTAGTGATGAGAAGAACACAAAGCCTATAAGTACCCATCAGAAATCCAGACCAAAGCAATTTCTCGAGGAGAATCCAGGATTACCACGTTCAGGCTTAAGGATAAAATAAAGGTAAGGTGCTAAAGACCCCAGAAATCAATAATAGGTTAGACAAGGTTGTACAGCAAATCTTTCCCATCTATTTAGATTTGTCAGATTCTCAACGTCACAATCCTGCTTCCTAACAGTAACCTTTCACCCCTTGCTGATAAAGAACCTATCTAACTCTGTCTTAAAAATATTCAAAAGACTCAGCTTCCAATGCCCTTTGAGGAAGAGAGTTTCAAAGATGTGTAATACTCTGAGAAAAAAAATGCCTCATCTATGTCTTAAATAGGCAACCCCTAGTTCTAGAATCTCATGCAAGAGGAAACACCCACTCCACATCCATCTTGCCAAGATCCCTTAGGATTTTGTGTTTAAATCATCACCTCTCACTCTTCTTTACTCCAGTGTAGCCTTTAAACTTTTCCTCATAAGACAACCTGTCCATACCAGGTATCATCAGTCTCTTGCACTTTGTCTGAACTGCTTCCTGCCATTTAATCATCACCTGAAATCTCTGAATCTCCAAATGAATTCCTTAGGCAAAATCAAAAAGATGCTAACAAAACGCCACAGATATATCTGTGCGGAACTGAAACAGATGCTGCAAGCTTTTATCGACAAATTAATCAGGAGCCTTTGCGGGTTGTGAGAAGAGGCCAAAGTCAATCTTCTTCGCCTGCAAAAGCCATGGGCTCCTCACATATTGCCAAGGATGGATCAGAAGAAATGTGTAGCTTTTGTTTGGTTGTTGCATGGAGCAATTAGTAATGAAAGAGGAGTGATTGAGGTTTCCTTGCCCATTCCAGAGTTTGCCTTTAATTAGAAGTCTACCAAGAGTTAAGTTAAGAATACACTCAGATAAGAACAACGTATTAAATTTAGTAAAATATCCCAAGATGCTTCACAGAGGCAGCATCATACAAAGTTTTACACTGAGGCAGAAAGGAGCTATCAGATCAGTGCTTGGTCAAAGAGGTAGGTTTTACTGAATATATTAAAGGAAAGCTGTGGAGTAGTTTAAGAGGGAAATTCTAGAAATTAGTTTTGGCATCTGAAGGCACTGCTGCCAATGATGAAGTTATTAAAATTGAGGATGAAGGAAGTCAGATTTGAAGGTCTGTGGATATTTGAGAGATACTTATAGTTGATCAATAATCTCTAATGGTAGAACTAATCAGTGCAGTCAATCAGAATCCCTTTGAGACCTTGACTGGATTCAGTAGGCTGCATCACTGGCATTTTGAAAACTGCCTAAACCAGATTCCAATAGCTATGTATTGTTACCCCTGGAGTGGAGTGGTCAAAAGAGAAATTCTCCTTGGAGCAATTGTTGAAATGAACTGGGAAACTTTGTAGACCCACAAGAAAAAAAGTGGTTCTAGAAGCATGAAGTCCATTTTTCAGAACATAGGAATGGGACAATGGCATGCTTAAGATATACCTACCCCTAAAACAGCTGCCATCCAATACCTCATTAATTTGCCATTATTCATGCATGGGATCAAAGCTGAAGCCAATCACATCTTCATTTAAACTCCATACAAACGTACTTGCAACATTACCTTTTAGAAAGGGGTCAAAATTGGAAATTAGAGCCAATTTTCTCCTTCCTGTCAGCATCAGGAAAGGAGCCTCCAGAGACATTATCCTTGGTGTCTCAACAACTATCTCAGGAATGGGTTTCAGATATCTATACCATAAGAGTTGATTCAGTATGCTTACAGTTCTAGCAAAGAAAGGGATTGCAAATGCTGCCCACCATAGCAAAGATGAAAAACACCCATAATATAGTTGTGGTACAGTCCCCTCTCACCTTAAACCTATGCCCTCTAGTTTTTGGTTCTCTTTCCCTGAGAAAAAGACTGTGTGCATTCACCCTATCTATGTCCCTCAAGATTATATATAAGGTTACCCTTCAGTCTCCTACGTTCTAAGGAATAAAGTCCTAGCTTGCCCAGCCTCTCCCTGTAACTCAGGCCCTCAAGTCCTGGCAACATTCTTGTAAATCTTCTTTGTACTCTTTCCAACCTTTCCACAAAGACCTTTGTATCAGCTTTCTCCAGCAGAAATTATTGTTCTCTCCTTCGGTATATGCAAGATCAAAATGCATAAATACTAAAACTAATAAATGCTATAGTTTATGAATTTTAACTTTACGCTTAATTCAGAGAAAAGGAGTGCAAAAAGTATATACAAGTATATATATGTGTACTAAATTAATTTGTAGTCACAATGTAAAGGAGGAATGGGACTGTGTGAAAGGAGGGGCAGGATAACAAAACTGTGCATGAAATTTAAATTACAATATTTAACAACATTTTAAATTATTGATATAAAAATCAGATAACCTAACACTGAATGGTTAAACTGAAAACTCACATATACCATCCTCAGAAAAATGTTAATACAAAACCATATGAACAAGAAAGGGGGAGGGGAAAGCAACATTTGAAAGTTGTGGTACTCTATCCCTCTTTATCCTCACTACAATCCTCAAGCATTTGTTTACCTACATGGGATGACTGTCAGTCGGTTTGGATATGTAAACACAGCTGGAAGATTCGTAGCAAAGACTTCTTTTTCTGCCCTTGCATTCCACATGCACTCTTGCCTGAATCTCTACATTTCACTAAACCCTTCTACTTTTCCATCCTTTTTCTTCTAATTACCATTTATCTACACCTAATCACACCTTCCTCTCCCCACCCCCAACTTTAAAATCAAATCCTACGGCAAGTTTTTAGGCATCCCAAAAATCTCCATCCTTATTGCACGTTTTTGACTTCCTCTCTGTGAAACACTTTGGGATTCTCTTTACATTACAATCACTGTATGAATGCAAGGAGTTGTGTTGATATGAATAAATATTATTATATTCCCAGGAAAAACAACTACATACACATTCCAATTTGTTTCAGTTAACTGAATTTTGTTGTGGAAAGATGGGATCATTATGCCTTAAATGTTACTCTGATAACCAAAAAACTCATTAAGTATAATACATATGAGAATGGAAAGAAGCTGTCAATCACATACCTTTTCATAATCTTCAATGGTGAAGTCTCGATCTTTCTGCAGAATCTCATGAAGCCGAGCTTTAACTCGCTGCTGACAACTACTCAGGGAATCACTGTCACTGTCTAACAAGCCATTCATGTTAGCACTTTTAACCATCTGTACAAGAATCGGGGTTAGCTCCCCTTCCAACGCAAGTAATCCCTATTTACAAATAGTCAACACCAATTTTAGACATCATTATTTTACAAAAACAGATGTATTCTATTTGTTGTTTATCACACAGTCCACATCTTAAATCACTTCTTGCAGCACCACTTCTACAATAAATATAATTAACCAAAATTCACAGATCCAGGCATTACCCAATTTGTCTGCTTTCTGATCAAAGTAATTCCAACAGTGTATTCTGAGAACATGCAGCTCGTGTTACATCAAAGACTATACCAAAAAGCTTGAAATCTTTATTGACTAAGTAATTGATCACTAATATTGCCAGCATGGCAGATGTTGCTAAATATTTAATCAGTTCATTTCGATCTTATCCTGTGAATGTTTCAAAACTTGTGTATCAATTGTGTTAGCAAGTTCCTGGTTCATTTCATTTAGCATAGCAGACCTAGTGTAGATTTGGAAGAATGAACTTGTCAATAAATCTAATTTTATTCTCAATAGGATCAACAACCTAATTATCTTGGATGGCAAAGCACTGTTTTAAACTAATAAGTGCAGTGGCTATAATATTGCTTTTGTGATAATTTTTTTTAATGTACCTTCTGGTTGCATACAGATTTCATCTGCAGGCAAACAAATCCACAGGGTTTATCCTAAGTTTCAGAAAAAAATGTTAAGAAATACTGTACAACTTGGACTTCTCAAATTTAAGTAACTAAGGAAGAGCCTTCTTGAGAAAATGTATTTTCTGGTGAGGAAGGGCTGGAGGTGGGCTTTTAAAGAGGAAGAGTGGGAAAGATGAATATACAACTGAACTTCATTTCAACAAAATTGGGAAACAGCTCTCAGATTCAAACTGAAACCAAGAACTCCTTTATCAGTAACTTTTCCTTTGTACAACATCTGAACAGTTGAAGGTGACAAAATATTCATTTTTATATGCACTTACAATGCAATAAGAACATCAGTTCATAGCAGTTTCAGTGCAACTGTCATTTGAAGTCAAATATTGTCCTTAACTGGTTTTAAAGCATGGTGGATAGCAACTTCTCAAGAGTCTTGACTGTTTCACTTAAACTGCATTAGAAACGTAATTTCATAATGAACCTACCACTGTAACATAAATTAATCCATTGAAACATTTGGATGCTGAGTATGCAGATAGAGGTTAGGGATGAAAAGAAAGAAAACAGTTTTTTCCAGATGGATGATTTATAATCACTGAACAATCTATTAGATCAGTTTTTATCAATGGAATCCTGTATTATTGTCTAGATGGATATAAGCAATATGCAGAGATTAAAAATGATTGACATACCCATCAAATTAAATTATTTGATGGGTTTGTGATAGTAGCAGTATCAGCACATCTTCGAATGAGATTGGAACAAGAATGTATTTTGAGAAAAATACTGTTCTTAGAACTTTTCAAACAGCATTCATCAAAAAATAATGATTCCAATACTAACCAGCAACACAGCTTTAAAATATTGTTATGTGCAGTACAAGCACAACAACATTTTTGGTATCTCAAACCTTAGCAAAGGCTGCCGCTGTCATCTGAACTCTCCCTTCATCTGAAGCATAGATCTTCAAATCATGCCGATATGTACTGTGCAATCGGAGCAAACCACAGCCTGGAAATCCTGCATAATCTCCTGAAATAACATTTAACGTACAAATGCAGAAGGCAAGCTGAAAGATTTTACAAGTACAAAATAATGAACTTTTTCCCAAATATAACCAATACGTATAACAGAAGAACTAAAAATCCAACAAATTAATACATAATATTAGATCTAGAACTCACTGTATTCTGCATTGTGTTATTGTTTTCCCTTGCACTACCTCAACGCACTGTTATATTGAAATGATCTGTAAGGATGACATGTAAGACAAAGTTTTTCCACTGTACCTCGGTACATGTGACAATATTAAACCAACTTACCACTGCCTAGGAGGGTGGTAGAAACGAACACAATCACTTATTTCAATAAGACATTGGATGGGGTCTTGACACAAATAAATTTGCAGAGCTTCAGGTGAAAAGAACAGACTCATTTGCTTTACAAAGAGCTGAATGGCCTCATTCTCACCATAACGATTGTATGACTATTTAAGATCAGCAAGCCTTATGTATATTACACTACATGATAAGAGTTGGATTTCCTGGATCAGTACTTGTATTAGGATGGCATAGATTACTTGCTCATAAAATGCTGAGTTTTTATTATTTTGTATTTCAGTTCTCTACCCAAAGCAGCTCTGGAGGCTCAGTGATTGATTTCATTCAAAACTGATTATGATAATTTTTGGATATTACAGGAATTAAGGGATATGGAGATAGGACAAGAAATTGGTATTGAGAAAGAAGAGCAGTCATGACAGCTGAATGGCAGAGCAGACTCAAGGAGCTGATTGGCCAACGTCTGCTCCTATTTCTTATGTTCTTTAACTGTTCCCTTTGGTGGAGGGATCAGGAACTAGTAGTCACAGGGCTAAAAGTGACATGGGAATAATCTTTTCTTATACAGTGAGCAATTAAGGTCTGAAATGCACTGCCAGGTTAGTAGTGGAAACAGATTTTAAAGCATTATTCAAAAGGGTGCTGAATAAGTATCTAAAAGGAAAGAATTTGTAACACGTTGCGGAGAAGGTAAGGCTGGACTGCCCTTTAAAGATGTCTGTATGGATTTGACAGACCAAATGGCTTCCTTTGTGCTGTAAGCACTCTGTGCTTTTCTGTGCACAATTTCTATTTGTGATGCTCGACAACCAGGTGTCATGTTTCAGTCACCTACATGGTAGTTGCGTGTCCATTACATTACCTAGCCACTGGATGGCTCCATAAGCATGCATTTTAAAGAATACTCCAGCCTGTTTTTAATCCCTCATTTGGAAAGTGGATGTCACCTGGCTCACCCCGTATTTACTGCTGATACCTAACTGGCCTCAAGTAGATAGTGATGAGCCATCTTCTTAACTGCTGCAGTACTCCCACAATGCTGATGAGTAGGGATTCCGGCATTTAGACCTAGTGTGGTAAAAGTCAGGGGGATTGGCAACTGCTCTCAGCATAGGCTAAGTGAGTAACTGCAACATATTTTATACACACTGCAGCCACAGGTGCACTGTTAGCGGGGCAGAGAATGAATATTCAGGTTGGGGGTTGGGGTGCAAATCAAATGGGTTGTTTTGCCCTAGATTGTGTCAGGCCTCTCCAGTGCTGTTAGATGTCAACTTTCTTCATTTGAAAGTGACTTCTTCTGTGAGAAATTAACAAAAAAAAAACTGGAGATGCTGGAAATCTATAACAAAAACAGAAAACGTTGTATATAGTCAGCAGGCCAGGCTGCATCTGTGGAAAGGGAAACAGAGTTAACATTTCAGGTCAGAGACCCTTTGTTAGAGCAGGGAAGGAGAGTGGGGAGGAGGGATGTCGATACTTGGGTAAAAGTGGGGTTATCTAGTCAATAAGTGAATGGGAGTGGTTGGAGAATCAGAACATAGATAAAAGAATATAGGAGTTGGGAAATGCAGAGCGGAGTGGGTGTGGCTTCCCCTTTCCCATTGATAACAAAGCCCTTGACCACAGCGACTTCCTCTGCCTCTGCTCTCACCCCCTCTCCTCCAGGACAGAACAAGTTCCTCTGGTCTTTACCTTCCATCCCACCAGCCTCCACATTGAACGGATCATTCTCTACAATTTTCACCAGCTTTAAAGAGATTCCATCATCAGACACGTCTTCCCTTCTCCTCCACTTTCTGCATTTCACAGGGATCCATCCCTTCACGACTCCATGGTCCGCTCTTCCATTCCCACCAACCACCACCCTTCTTACAGCACTTCTCCTTGCAACTGCAGGTGATGTGACACCCGTCCTTCCACCTCTTCACTTCCCAGCCCTATTCCAATCTAGTCTACTGCATTGGGTCTCCTGTGTCTCCATTCTACTGTCTATGTTTTCACTCTCTGACTATTCCCATTAACTCATTAGCCAGATAACCTTGTTTACAGCTTATCCCCATGGTCACCAAGCTTTTACCCTACAAGAGACACTCCCTTCCCTCACCCTCCCTACAGCTTAATGAACTTCTTTTGTCTCTGTCCCAGTTCTGACAAAGAGTCTTCGACCTGAAACATTAACTTTGTTTCTCTTCCCACATATGCGGCCTGAACTGGTGAGTATTTTCAGCATTTTCTGTTTAATTTCATCTGCAGGGAGTTATTATGAAATTTCACTTCATTCTGAAGCATGGTTTCAGGCCAGCCTTCAAGCTTCCAGGTACTCCTACTATCAGCTGGCGGTAGGCCTATTCTTGCCTGACAGTCCCATGGTTGGACTTAAACCAGTCTTATCCGTCACCATTAGCTTCCAAGCCATTTCCACATCAATGCTCACGAAGCCCCCACATCATGCCAGAAAATGTTAACATTGACCAAAACTGTTTCTGTAAGGGTTATCTCAACCTGCTCGTCCCCTGAAGGGAAATCTTGATGAATTATTATTAAATAAGCATTCTTCAGCTCAGTAATGGTCATTTAAAAATATGCTTTGCATGCCAAGTGAGAAAAGAAATCACCTGCATCAATACGGCACTCTACCACATCTCAGGTGTCAAAATGATTTGCAACCAGTAAGTTACTTTGGCAATAGAATCAAGTTTGGTACATCAGTATAAACACTTTCATTTAGGATGTTGACCCTAATAGTAATTAAATTTTGCTAGATTTTGAGACTCTCTTGCTTTAGCCACTGTTGCATTGTGCAGTTGACAGAGTAAAACAAGGATAGTTAAAAACACAATCTGAATTTTAATATTGTGTTAAAAGGGGAAAGGTGATAGCCATTTTGAAAATCATGGTGGTAGTGTCAGGTAAACAGTAGTTGCTATTGATTAAGAGATTAGGAAACAAATATATTTTTTTGTTTTACCTTGTCCTCCTGGATACATACACCTGAAAGCACGACCTAGTTCTTCAGCTTGGACCCTGCCTGCCGGAGTCAGTTCTCCACCCCACTTTAACACCAGAAGCAGAGATGGCTCTTCCTTCTTGTTTTCTGTTAGTAATGCATAGTAGTTCATTCAGAATTATACAAAGCTGAAAGAACTTGTATTTGTAAAGCGCATTTTACGACCTCATGACATCCGTAAGGCTTTACAACCAATGAAATACACATGAAGCATAAATATTACTATAGTGAATGCCACTGTTCTTCAAATAGAACCATGATTTTATTAAACCACCCCATAGAGGTTTCATTCAAAAGATAGCACTCCAAGCAGCCTGGATCATGTGCTTGACTCTCTGGTTTGGAATGATCTCTCAACTTTCTGATTCAGAGATGATACCTTAGACAAGGCTGAACTTAAACTTAAGTTTCTACTATTTGAATAATAAGGGATAGTATCCTAGGAGATGGTTTGAGACTCCTGGATAGGCATCACAAGCTGTTTCCCTTCAGTTGAAATTATTGCTAACTAACCCAAATGATAGGGTTCAATTTTGCAAACTGACTTGACTAGAGTGTTAATTAAAGAAATTCAATCATTATTATAAAGTGTTACCTGGGAGTAAACAGATCCATTATATGTGTAGAAGTCAGCACTATAAAGTTCACACCAACAATTATTAAACAACATCAGCTTAAATACCTTTAGAAAGCCAAGAATAAAAGAAAAATGATGTCTGAATGCCTACCATCTTCTTCACTCGAAGTCTTTGGACACCCGAGAGGCAGGTATGTTAGTTGAACTTTACGGTTTATTCCAGAAAAATGGCCATACCTGTCAACATATTTTTTTTAATTAAAAACAAGTAGAAAACTGGGAAATGAGCTGCTACAATGCAAATAGAAGATGTTGCACAAGAAAACATCCAGACGTGTTTTGCAGCAGAATAATCTGACATAAATAGCTGAAGAATTACATGGGAACAATTTCCTTTGTTAGAGGAATCCAGAGCAAGGGAGAAATTATACATACACAAGGCCACTAATAAAAGTGGGGAATCACTTCCACACAAAAGCAAATATGGCATCTTCTCAGTAGAGGCTGTTGACGAATTGGTATTTTCCAGGTAAATCATTAGATTTCTGTTCAGGAAGGGTCTGGAGCAAACAGGAGATCTGGGGCAAAAGCGGTTAAAGGACATCGAAGGTCAGTCATGAATAAATTAGGAGCTTCTTCCTGATCGTATGTAGTTAAATCAATAGAAAGGAATATTGAAGCACAGACTTCAATAGTAAAATAGGCAACTCTTATAATGTTTGTGGATTGTTTAATTATTTAAAGTGTGGGGTTTTTTTTCAGTTATTTCATTTAAATTTGAAAACCTCACTGTTGACTTGCTGCCTGAAACTGTACAGGCCTAACACAGTGCACCCTACATGGTGACAGTGCCAAATGCAATGTATCATCATCATCTGGGTAGGCCAGAACTGCCACCATCCATGAAACAGTTGGAGAAATAACTGACAGGTATCTGCAGACTTAATTGATTAGAAAGCCCATCAAGGTCTTTTGATGTTTTCGTAATGCTTTACGGCGCCAGTGACCCGGGTTCAATTCTGGCTGTTGTCTGTAAGGAGTTTGTACGTTCTCCCTGTGTCTGCGTGGGTTTCCTCCAGGTACTCCGGTTTCCTCCCACATTCCAAAGATGTATGGGTTAGGAAGTTTTGGGCATACTATGTTGGCGCCGGAAGCGTGGCGACACTTGCGGGCTGCCCCCAGAACGCTCTATGCAAAAGGTGCATTTCACTGTGTGTTTCGATGTACATGTGACTAATAAAAGATATCTTATCTTATCTTACTATTAAGTGTCTGATGCAGGAACAACACCACTAGCACCTCCCCAAAGAGACCAAATGGATCTGTGGCTGACCTGTGAAGCACAGCCTAAAGATAGGAGGACTGCACATTTTCAAATGACATAAGGGTCAAAACAGTTGCTGACATACAAATATGAAATATAGTAGAATTTCTTGGTGCATATTCTTTCAACTATTTATTTACTTTTCACATAAATAAATAAGTATTATCATTTATCATAGAGTAGAATTTCTCTGGCACTCACATTTCAAGCACTGTTTTAAGTTGCTCAAGCTTTGATTTACTTTCTTCTATTTCTGAATCATTATTCTGTCCCAGTTCTGCCAAAAGATGCCTTGCAATATCCAAGACTTCCTGAAAAAGTATTAGGACAAATGTTTTAGAGTATTTGTTCAGATTCATTGCATTTTACACATGTACATATTCAAACTGGGGTGCCACAAACACAAATGCTAAACCCTCAACTACCTGTTGTCTAAATCTGTGATTTAGATTACAAGATTATATTGCTCATAACACTAAACTGGCAAAATAGTGCCCACTGATGACTGCAGGGAATCTGGAAAAAGCTTTTGATATATAGTGTGCTAGAAAGAGGCAGATAGAGTTTAATGTGGGTAATTGTGGGGGTCTTTAAAATAAAAAGGCAAAACCTTTTTTTAGATTGTTAAAAACTAGCAAATGTTAGTATAGACAGGAATCTGGGAGTGTTGATATCAAAACACAATTTAACAGGCACAAAAAATTAATTACATGACAAGTGGTACATTAGACTTTTTTTGCAAGGGGCTAGAGCATTGAATAGGGATGTCTTGGTGCAATTATCTAGGGCTTTGTTGAGACTTCACTTAGAGAGGCACATGTAGTTTTTATCTCTGTACTTGTGATGTATTAGCCTTCGGGATGGTGCAGCGCTAAATTCACTGGAATGATTCCTGGGATGAAAAATTGACGATGAATAGTCTAAATTCACTGGTTTAGAATGATCAAAGGTGATCTCACTGAAACACGTGTCTGACCGAAACTGGCAGGGTGGATAGTGAGAGGCTTCTTATTTCAGGAAGAATGTACTAGCATTGAGGGCAACCCTGAAAGGATTCACTTTGTTAATTCCTGGCACAAGAGAGATGTCCTGTGATGAATGGCTGAAATTGGTACTTTATTCTTTGGAGTTTAGAAGATTGCAGGGTGATCTTACTGAAACATACAAGACCCTAAAGGCGGTGTGACTAGTTTATATTGGAGCTATTTCTACTAGTGGGAGAATATTGAGCAAGGGGACACAGTTACAAGGAGGCAGTCATTTATAAATGAGGTGTACATGAATTTCTTCTCACAGAGGTAAATCTCTAGAATTCTTTACTCCAGAGGTATTTAAAGAGGTGGATAACTTTGAAAGATCTAGAAATTGAGTGCTGTGTGTAACTGGCACAGAAGTGGAGGCCTGGGGTAGTCAGCCATTGTCAGATGAAAGGTGGGGCAGGCTTTAGGGGCTCAGGTGACCAGCGCTGCTCCTATTTTCTTGTGTGTATGTTTTATGTATCTGAAAAACTGTTGGGGGCAGGGAGGGAAGTGTTGGTTACATTGTTTCAGATTAAGGTTCAGATGCATAGGACCAAGATGAAGAGCAATCTCTTGCTCAGATTGTTATGAATCTTCAGAATTCTATACTTCAGAGGGCTGTGGGTGCTCAGTCATTAAGTGCATTCAAGGCTTAGATGCTTGGACTCAAAGGAAATCAAGATACATGAGAGAAAAGAAAAACAGGCAGGAACATGAACTGAGTTGAAGAAACAGCCACCATCTTATTGAATGGTGAATCATGCTCGAGTGAGCCTTATGGCATTCTCCTGCTTCTATTTCATACACTCACATATAGAGAAACATAATAAAAAGGGTATAAAACCAGAAAATCCTGGAAACATTTTGCAGGTTAGGCAGCATCAGTGGAGAGAGAACAGAGTTAATATTTCAGGTCAAAGACCCTAAAGACCTTTCGACAGAACTGCAAAAGATCTGTTGAATGCTTCCAATATTTCTGGTATTGGTTCAGGTTTCCAACATTTGCAGTTTTTCATTATTTAAATGTGGTCAATTCTCCATTTAATCCCATTTTGATTTTAACCTTACCCTGCAGGATTATGCTTCAAGCAGTTTTTTCCAATTAGGTGTTAAAGTCTACAATTCTTTAAAGACAATGTGTGGACCATCAACCAGCCACCAAACTATTTTTATTAGAGATATAGCACAGAAACAGATCCTTCTGCCCATTGAGCCTATGTTGAACATCAACCACCCATTCACAATAATCCAACATTAATCCCATATTTTATTCTCCTCCCATTCCAATCAACTCCCCCAAGATTCTACCATTCACTAGAGGCAATTTTTACAGTGGCCAGTTACCCTACTGACCTACATGTCTTTGGAATGTAGGATGAAACCAGAGTACCTGGAGAAACCTACACAGTCACAGGGAGAATGTGCAGCTCCACAGTCAGAACCAGAGATCAGCATTGAACCCAGATCTCAGCTGCTGTGAGGTAGCGGCTCCAACAGCAGCACCACTCTGCCACCCACAATTAATTCCATATTAGATAGATTTACGCAGTGAATTTTCTTTTGTGCCTTTTAAAAAGTTCCCAAGTTTTTAAACACAGAATTCTGATCATCACAAAAGCAGCTGTATTTTGTCCAATGACAGTAAAAAAATTTTAAAAGAATTTACATCCACCCGAGAGAGAAGGACTGCCTTGTGTCTACTGTCCATTCTGCGAGACGGAACGCTTCAGAGTGTAACAATTGCCAATACTTCTGTGCTGAACAAGATACCTGCTTAAACATTGTGGCTAAATCTGGAAAGAGTCCCGAATGATAAACCTTCCAACTCAAGACAAGGAGAGGGCAGAGAGCATGCCGGAGGGTATGGGTATGGGGGTGGGGGGAGAGAAGGACAAGTGTATGCTGGAGGAAAAAAAAGAGAGAAGGAGAACAAGCTCTAAACCACATCTGTGCATTTATAAAGCTTTTATGATGCTTTTATTTTGGCACAGTCTGGAGTAAGGGTGCAAAATTGATCTCTATTTAAGGAAGGTTGCAAATGTGTTGGAAGCTGTTCGGAGGTTTACATAACTGATGCCTGGAATGGGTAGGTTGCATGAGGTAAAGTTACATAGGTTTATACCTGCTGGAGTTTCGTACAGTAAAAGACTCAACTGAATCATATAAAATGGCAGGGTGCAAGTGGATAGGATGTTTCTTCATATGGGTAAATCTACAACTAGGGGTCATTGAGTAAAAGTAAACAGTTGTGCACTTAAGACAAAGAAGTGACATTTTTCTCTCTTGAGGATTTTGAGAGTTTGGAACTTTCTTACTCAAAGGGCAGCAATTGAATATCTTTAGGGAGAATTAGATAGATTCTTAATAAGTAAGTGGAAGAAAGACAATTCTTGATAAGTAAAGAGATTAGCAGTGTTGCAAAGTCAAGCTTAGTCACATCATCCATGATCTTATTGAACAGTGGAGAAGGCTTGAGGGGCCGAGTGGCATATTCCCATTCTTAATTTGTACATTACAAAATAGGTTTCCATACCTATTTAAAATCAAGAAAAATGGATGCAAGGAGAAGCCAAAGAGAAATCCTGGCTGGAAGGTAGACTTCAAACAGAAGAACAGCACGACTGATTATTTTACAAGGTCGCTTCTTTACTCTGATGCCAGGATGCTATTATTTTAACATTTGTGAAAGACCAAAAAGGAAAATTATTATTTTACAGGGTAGCTACTTCACCTAATGAGGATCACAGAAGGGTGTACTTTATATTATACTAGAAATTTAAGAAGAAAAACTTACCTGCAGCTGCTTTGGCTTCTTGAGCTTTATTTTTCCTGCTTTGTATCCATTATATTTTTCAAAGAGATCAAAAAATCTAACAGGAATGAGAGAAGAAAGAGAAGTAATACAGTAAAAAAAAATCAAGGCACATATTTTTGTTCAAATAAAAGTGTATCAATCACATGACATGCCACAACTAGAAATTGGATTTCACCTACATTTGATGGGCTAAAAGGGTAGTAAGTTTTGTTCTGTTGCCAAATCAGCTGTCACCATTAAAAAAAAATCAGGGCATCCTCACTTTAAGAAATCACTAATGTGGTTTCTTCGCACCAAAAAGCATTAGAAGACAATTTGTGTGTTCACAGAGAACAGTTGTTGCACAAACTTACAGCTACCACAGAGCTGAAAGAAAACTGGAACTCGTGGTGGGACATTACACCTCTGCTGTACTGGTGCAAATATTTCAAAGCATGGGCATGTGTAACTGGTGCATAAAACACAGTGCCGTTTCTGGGCTTATTTCTTCTATACACAGACACTGGGAGGAATTCTAAACTTGGAGGATGTTGATCTCTCCTCTGAGTTTTGGCCCAAATACAAGGCAGGTTTGCAGTACTTTTGTTCCTAGAACAAGTATCAATGGGGGAACATCTAGAATAAAAGGTTTAGAATAGCTTTGGAGTGGTCTTTTTCTTCTCTCAAATTAAAAAGAGTCAACTGGAGAACGTCCAACTTTAATGGAATGAGAACAGATCTGGTCTGGTAAACTGGAACCAAAATTTGGCTCCAAATGTGTAATTGAACAATGGGAGGCCTTTAAATGTGGAAGAGCTTCACCTATAATAGAAACAGAAAATGTGAGAAACACCCACCAGGTGAGGAAGCACCTGTGAAAAGAAAAAGAGTTAACATTTCAGGTCCAAGATACTTTGTCAAAACTATTCTGATGAAGGATCTATGACCTAAAATGTTTCTCTTTCCACAGATGCTGCCCGAGTTGCTGAGTGTTCCAGCTTTTTCTGCTTTTTATTTCTTATTTCCAGCATCTACAGTTTTATTTTGATTTTCATTCTGAGTTTCAGCTGTAGTGTGGGAATATTCCCATGAAGGAGAAGATAAAATTAAAGCTAAAGCTCCCTGGATAGTCAAACAATAGAGAACAAAATAGAGCAGGTGAAAAAAGACATGTGATAGATACCAGGTTGTTAATACAAGTGAGAACCAGGCTGATTGCAGAAAGGAGGGGAAGTAAAAAGGAAATAATAGAAGCAAAGAGATAGCATGAGAAAAGACTGGCCACAAACTTAAAATGGCACCTAAAAATATTCTGTAACAATATGACAAAGAAAAGGATTGAATGAGGACAGGGACTGAAAATGAAATCTGCTCGTGGAGTCAGAGGGCATGGCTGAGGTACTTAATATCAGGTTTTTTGAAACAAAAAAATGATGATGTTGCTGGAGTTTCAGGAAGGAGGGAGATTTCTTAGATTTTGGATGGACTAAAAATTGCTAAAGAGATGGGATTAGTGAACTAGCTGCATTTAAAATGGATAAATTATCTGGTTCAGATGGGATGCATCCCAGGTCCCTTTTAAATCTTTCCCCACCTTAAACCTATGCCTCTAGTTCTTGATTCCCCAACCATGGGAAGAAGGCTGTGTATCAGTCTCCTATGATCCAAGTCCTAGCCTGCTTATCCTTCAAGCCTTCAAGTCCTGGCAACATTCTTGTAAAGCTTCTTTGCAATCTTTCCAGCTTAATGTTGTCTTTTCTATAACAGGGTAACCAAAACTGGAATGAAAGCAAGTTATCCTCAATCTTGATGGACTGCCTATGAAGAGAAGATAATATAAAGCAAAATACTTCTCACTCTGCAATCTGAAATAAAATACTCAGCAGATCAGACAGAATCAGAAGATGACACATACACATTTTCAAATGCAGTGCATGGCATGAATTCTTTTTAAGTGTGTTATTGTTCTGTCTGCACCAAATAAGTAATTATCTGTAGTATATATTCTAACATAACTGTAAATTTAGAAACACAAAATTCAATTAAGAAAAATTGAGGTACGTGATTAAAAACCTCAAAATATAGCAAATATATAAAAAAATAAACATAAAGCCAACAACTGAAGGTACACTTCACCTCTGGTGCCTCACTTCCATTTTCATTTTTTGCTTTGGAGTTCGATCCCCATGCCTTATGACTGCAATCACACAACGAAGCTCCATCCTATACATAAAACAGGCAACACTGAATTTGTAGAAATTATAGAAAGCAATCCAAAAGTTTTGAAATAAAGCTTGTAAAAAAAAGTTTCAAGACAAATTTCCTGAATGAGAAAAAAAATCCATTTAATCCAAATTTGCTTGTATCCTTGCTACATATGACACTAATCGGTAGTAGCCTTACATGGTGCCAGATGTGGTGGGTACAATGGGAATGTCCTCTGCCTCAGTTGGGATGGACCATGGGATACGAAATTGAGGAGCTAACTCTCGCATGATGATGTTTCTGTAAAATAATCAAAAGGATTTGTGAGCAAAGTAATAAATCAGGAGTGAAATTATTTTGTCTTTTATTATAGCTTTTAGAACATTTAAACTGTAAATTATTGACTACAGATGCATTACGGTTCAAAATCTGACATATACCTTAAAGTTTTTGGACATGTTCACTGGAGTCAAAAAAGGAATTTTCCACCATAATTAATGGGGATTTTGTAGGCAAAAATATTTGTGCATAGATGCAATGTTTATGCTTTACGTGCAATGGGCAAACGAGGAACAAAGTGCACTAGTGGTTTCACTCAAACTCACTTGTAAAATAGAAACATGGAACTAAAGTAACTTAGCAATGAAAATGGCCGTAAAATGGCTAATGGACAAGCAGGGATCTTTTGGTGAATGATGTTTTGCTGACTACAGAGAAGGATGCAGTACAGTTTTGTCAGAATCAGCATCAGGGTTATTACTTTTCACAATATACAAACTAAATAATCTTTTTGAATATAGAGAATAAAATTTTGAAGTTTGTACAATAAAATAAATCTCGTTCAAGAGTCTTCAATGTTGTTCCATAAGGTAAAATATTGGAAAAATAACAAACACAAATCTTACCCTAAAATCTTGGCACAATCATCATAATACTTCATGGAATTCTTCACAAAGCTGAAGCCATTAACATCACAGACGTAGGATTGACCATTAGCTCTTAACAGATCGAAGCCACAAACTGTTTGCTACCAAAAAGATAGAATCATCAGAATGTTACAACGGAACACGTCCAGCCCTTCATGCCTATGCTGGTCAAAAATCGAGCTACTGAAATTACTCCCACTTCACTCCTTCACCTTGTATGTTGTGGCTCTTCAAGTGCTTATCCAGGTACCTTCTCAATGTAATAAGAATTTCTGCCTTCAGAACCCTTTGAGGCAGTGAGTTCCATAGTACTATTATTTTCCAAGTGAAGAAAAGTTTATATAACTAATATTTCTACCCAGTAACTTAATAATATTTGTTACTGACCCCTCTACCAAGGAAAGTGGGTCCTTTTTGTTCACTCTGTCTAGACCTCTGAGTTAAGTCTCCCCAGTCTCCTTTGTTCCAAAGAAAACAACTGTATAATAGTCAACCCCTCCTCATGCTCAATTCCCCAGCCCTGGCAACATCTTTGTAAATCTTCTCTAAACTCTTATCCATGCCATCACACCGTTCCAGTGGTGTGGTGACCAGAATCCTACACTATACTCTAGCTATGGCACACTAATGTTTTATACAGTTCTTGCATGTTTTATATTCTATGCCTGGACATTTTTAACCAGCTTATCTCTCTGCCTTGGCACCTTTAAGACACCCCAAGATTCCACTCTTTAGTATCTTACCATTTACGTTTTCCCCGCTTTCTTTGCTTCCAAGTGCATTACCCTCATACTTTTTTGAATTAAATTTTGATCATTACTTCTGTGTCCAGGTAGCCAGTCCAGTCACGACTTCCTGCACCCTAGAACTCCCGCATTCACTAAAAGTCCTGATGATGATTTACTGAGACAATGTTGTAAACTATAATTTATCAACATCTCTTGTATTCTATGTCTTCTACCTCCTTGATCCATGTGGAACTGAATCAAATGCCTTGCTAAATCCATGTAAACCATATCAAATACACTATTGATGTAGGGTCCTGATGCGGGGTTTCAATCTGAAATGTTGACAATTCCTTTCCCCCGTCCCCCACAGATGCTGCTTGACCCATGGAGTTCCTCCAGCAGATGGTCTGTTCCTCCAGATTCCAGCATCTGCAGTCTCATGTCTCAAATACACTACCACCCATTGACTTTGTTACCTCCTCAAACGATTAAGTCAAGCTAGTAAGACATGACCTTCCCTATAATAAATCCACAGTGAATGACTTTGATTAAGATCTGTACCTTCCAAAATGCTGAGTTCTGATATCCTACAGAATTGTTCCAATAGGTTACTCAGAACTGATATTAGGCTGACTGGCCTACAGTTACTCAATCCACCTGTTTTCCCTTTTCTCAGAGAAAAATACTGTACCATATTAGCAATCCTGACTACTCCTTCCTTGCTCTTTTTTAATAGCCTGGGACATACTTTAGCTATTTTTTAAAAAAAATACAGCACAGAAACAGGAATCTTCAGCCCCCAGAGCATGCCAACCATCAACCACCCATTTACACCAATTGTACACTAATTCCATTTTATTCTCGCCACAATCCACTCCCCTCCTACCACCAACCTACACATTAGGGGCAATTTACGCAACCAATTAACCTACTAACCTGCACATCTTTGGAATGTGGGAGGAAACTGAAGCACCCGTGGGAAAACCACGTGGTCACAGTGTGAACATACACACTCCACAGAGACAGTAGCCAAGGTCAGGATTGAATCCAGATTGCTGGAGCTGAGGGGCAGTGGCTCAGCCCTTTAATTTGTTTTGTCCCTCTGCTTATCATTTCCAATACTTCACATACTTGAGTAGTAGAAAAATAAAGATCAATTCAGTATTAATGCACATCTTCAGAGGGCTGAGGTATAATGTGGTGTCTCTGTTTTTAGGGCCTTTGCAGGTGGACATTTCTGTGCTTCCTGCCCCATGATCATCAACCCTTTAAGTCACCTGCAATACCGATCTTAAAGCTTACAGTGCTACCAGGCGATGTCCTAGAGAACTATTGAAAGGGTTGCTGAGTAGCTAAGTGAAGTAACAAGCACTACCTGATAATTTTAACATACTATGTCAACTTCAGGAGAACATTGAGCACTCTACAGTCAGCTGTGACACTGCCCTTTGAGATCTCCTTTTGTTAGCAGAGTATCCCTTCAAATACTGAGTAAACCAAGAACATAGCACATTGTGCTCCTAGTTCTCCAGAGACTAATCCATGATGGTTGTTGTCTGGAACTTTGAGCAACTGTCAGTACTGGCTGAAACAAGTGATGATTGATGTCATTAGGTGTGTGTCCTGATGCTAGAAAAACAACAAAGCACAATAACGTGGATCATGATCAGTCCAATTTCCTAATTTCACCTGGAGAAATCTGCTCATGTGATTTATTCTGGAAAGAAATGATCTTCGGATTACATAGCACTGAAAGAACAGTGCTTTGTGATATAATTTTTAGGCATACCTCTCTGTCAAAAATTGTTCACTGTGAACAACTCTATAGTCATGCGAGTCAATGACTGCTTTCCCTATGCAAGTCAGGATGTTTCAATTTTACATTACATTGCAAGTTAAATGTAAACATTCAATACATAAGGCACAACTACATAGATTTTAGTAAGTTTGAATGTCATTCTCTTTCTTGTCCCCCAAATAAATATTATATAACCTATTCAAATTCTAGTGAGACACAAGAGATTGCAGATGCTGGAATCTGGAACAAACTAAATGCTGGAGAAACTCAGTGGGGCAGACAGCATCTATGGAGGGAAATGAACAGCCGATGTTTTGGGTTGAGACCTTTCATGTGGAATTCGAATTTCAAAGATCCGTTTGAAATATCCAGATTTTGCAAAGAAGGCATATTAAGATTTTTACAACACTATAATTTCAAAGTACCAGGAGCTCTGCTTTGTGCTGGATGTTTCCTTAAACCAAGGGTATTTTCTTCATGTATAATGTTAGCACAAGACAGTCCATTATTTTCATCACAGCCAAACTAACTGTGTTCTGTTTACTTTAAACCCACTGTAAGCACTTATTAATCCTACCACCCACCTTAAAAGCAAGGCAAACCTTCCAAGCAATTAACTTCTCTCTCGCATTTAGTATGACAGGATATCGAACTTCCTTTCCTTCACTGTCACGCTCAACCTTGCCATCCAGAGCAGGAGATTTGCGCGCCTCTGCATGAGCATAATCTGGACCAACTGTATAAACCTTCAGAAATGTATTTTATAACAGAAAGAAAGACATGCTTAAGTATGCTGTGAAAGATGGCAACTCAGACGTAAGTATAAATGACTCACTGAAAAAGGAATAAAATCAACTTTCTAGTGCAGTTTGTTTCCCTGAAGTAAAGCATTCAGAAGTGAAGAGACATCAGTTGGTAATAAGAGAATTTAAATTATTTTATAATGCTACAAAAATACAGTGAAAACATGGCCAAAGAACTGTTGCCAGTGAGCTTGGATTGCTTGTGAAAACCATACAATTTCCCTGAAAAATTAAGTATCTCAATTAATTTATTGATTATAGACTGAGAATTATTTTAGTTTGAAAAGATAATATTTGAATCTCTGTACCTTCACATCTGTACCATCTGTTGGCATAAATTGCTCATATATATAAGATCCAGTTTTTCGGACACTGCTTTCAGGAGAATAGACACTGCTTCTACTCCCAATCTAAAAGAGAAGAACAATTTACTCTATACATGGTATTTTGACCATTTTATTTTCTCTTTATCATCAGCTAATGTTTTCAGTATTTTACCAAATGATTCCATATGGCACTGCGAATGGTGATCTGAACAATGCCTTATTTGAAGGCTAGGTTTTTTTAAATTCATTGCTGAAAGGTGTGTCCATTCCCAAATCCCTTGAAAAAGGTGGTGGTAAGCTGCCTTCCTGCTTGATGGGTACTCCAATAGTAGTGAGATCCAGGAGCCAGCAATGACAAAAGAATGGCAATCCACTTCCAGGTCAGAATAGTATTCAGCTTCGAAGAGATGGTGCCATTTCCATGCACTTGCTGCCCTTGTCCTTATTAATTCATACAAGATCTGAGCTATCGCAAGGCTAGTATTTATTGTTCACCTCTAATCTCTGTTGAGGTGATGGTGGTGATTGAGAAGATGGTGGTGAGCCTTCATGTTCAACTGTTGCAGACATTGTGAAGGAGCTATTAAGGTAGGATATTTCAAGGTTTTCACCCCCAGTTACGATAAAGAAATGTTGATGTATTTTCAGGTTGTTATAGTGTGTTACTGGGAGGGAAATTTGCAGATGTGTGTTGTGGCCACGTAACTGATGCCCATAATCTTCAAGGAGTTAGATGATGTGTGTTTGGTCGGTGCAGTCCAAGAAATCTTGCCAAGCTGATGCAGTGAGTCTTATAGCTGACTAAACTGCAACCATTATGCATACATTTAATGATGTGAACAAGGTATTAATCAGGAGCATTGCTTTGTACCAAATGCTCTCAAGCCCCTGGAGCATTTGGTACAAAGCAATGCTTGAGGGGCTTGAGAGCATTTGGAGCAGCAGTTATCCAGGCAAGTGGACAAAATTACATCACACCACTGATTTGTGCCTTGTAGATAGTGTAAAGGTTTGATGAGCTACCAGAGAAGTCATTCATCACAGCATAGCCAGCCTTCAACTTGCTCCTGTAACCACAGTACACTGGAATTCATAGCTCTTCTGTTCACATTTGAGTCATGGGTGTGATAAGGTCTCGAGCCCTTCTAAAAATGTCTCTCTTCTCACTCCAAACATAAAGCTCAGCCTTCATTTCTTTTCAATTTTATGAAGCAGTTTGAAATGTTTTTAATGCTTAACTGCAAGTTATTTAGAAAATTAACTCAAAAAGTTATCCATGCTACAAATGGTGTAAAAGCATACAGAACATACCTTTCGAAAGAGTCTTTGGCTTCCCCCTCCAGCACTTGTTGGATAATAAATGTAAACATTGTGATCCTCTGCACTCACTGGTTTCTCCACAAATGGTTTTTGAAAGACATCTCCATTGACCTCTACGTGATCTTCACCCTCTATCAAATTACATTCTAGGAAGAGAGAAGTTATGGATTAGATGTCCGTTTGCATTACATTTAAGCTTATCCATTAAAAACAGAAGAATTTTGACTTTGATCTCACAAACAGGATAATTCTTTCAAAGAAGCTAGCTCAAACACTGATATTCCATTCAACAGTTAGATCAATACGCTCTATAAAAGAGAGAAATTGTATAGAAGAAAAGGAGTTACTTAAACAAATAATTCAAACCAAGTTAATGTAAACAAGGGTATCCTGGTGATTTGAAGTTGATAAATGAAAATGCTGATAACTTTTTGATATGGTGTCAAGAAAATCACAAGAGGAAATTCTTAGTGATCCAATATCCATCAAAGATCTAGAAAATGTCCAGAAAAGGAAGGATTGTGATCTAAGACAAAGGGTACAACAGTAGAAGATATTTTTAAAATGTATAAAAGATCATTTAGATTTTGGAAAAGGTTAATGCAAAATATTAACTGAAATTGAGCTACAGAAATAGAACAAGGGAATACAGATTAAAATTATTAAAGAATAACTATGGCACTAGCCTATGTGCTCCAATACAGTAATAAAAGGGGCATCCAGCTGAGACAGAAAATTGCCCACATATAGAAAAAATACACACCTAGAAAATAGGAGCAGGAGTAGGCCATTTGACCATTCAAGACTGTTCCATCATTCAATATAATCATGGCTCTTTCTCAATATCACATGTCTGGTCTCATCCTATAGCTTCTTTGTATCTAGAAATCTATCTGCCTCCTCCGTAAGCCACTTGGTCTCCACAACCTTCTGTGGTAAAGAATTCCATAGGTTCACCACATACTGAGTGAAAAAATTTCTCCTACTTTTGGTCCTAAACATCTTACCCCTGGTTCTACAGCTCCCAACCAGGGAAAACATCCTATCCACATCCACTCTGTCCAGCACTAACAAAAAGAAAATTCTGACAACGAGGTCCCCCCTCACTCTTCTAAAATTTAATGGAAGCAGGCCTGGTTGACTCAATCTCTCCTTCTAATACAGTCCTGCTGTCCAAAAACCAGTCTTGTAACTTGTGTTGTACTCCCTCAATGGTAAGTATATCCTTTCATAGACAAGGAGACTAAATCTACTAACACTATTCCAGGTGTGGTTTCTCTAAAACTTTGCGTAATAACAAGACATCCTTGCCCCCAAACTCAAAACTTCTGCAATGAAAGCCAATATACCATTTGCTTTCTTACCATTTGCTGCACCTGTATATTTGCTTTCAATGACAGGTGTAAAAGGGGAGCCAGGTTCCTTTGTGCATTAATATTTCCCATTCTTTCACCACTTAAATAACACTCTGCATTTCTGTTTTTTTTCCCGACTAAAGTGGATAATTTCACATTTATCAACCTTACACTGCAAATGTCATGTACTGTCCACTCATTCAACTTGCCTAAATTGACTTTAAGCCTCTGAGTCCTCCTCTTCTCAAATCTAACAGCAGTGGAATTATCATCACATAAACTCCAGCAGTTTGAAAAAAAGATTCAGCTTCATTTCAGGGACAACTGTGATAGGACAACTACTGTCAGTGATCTTCAGGTGCTATACTGAGAACTGAAAAAAAGACACCAGTGAATGGATAAAGCAAGTGATGCTCCTCACCTGTAAATATTTTGCTCTCATGGAACAACAGCCTATAATGTTACACCTAAAGTTAATGCCAGATAACTACAGAAGCAACCAAAATAGTGGGATCTAGAACTAAATTACCGTCAGGTTTATCTGGATCACGATTTAAAATTGCATAGCGCGGCAGTTCAATCCCTTCCTCTTTCAAAATTCGATAAACTTCCCTCCTGCACAGAATTATTATACGTTAGTAGAACTAAAAATGTCAAAAATAGAAAAAAAGATTTTAAAAAATCATCTTAAAGAACATTTTGAATACACGCAAATTAGTATTTTCCTTTAGGTTCTAGAGATTATGATGCATCCTTGAGTAATTCCATAGCGTTCCTATGCATGGTTTCAGTAAACAGGATATAAATGTATATTTGCACATGACAGTCTTAAGAGTAGAAAAGTGCAATGTGATGCATAAGAAAAATGTTAAAATCTTCAGACAAATTGAGACCTTTTCTGCTATTCTTCTTAGATTGTGTAGTTTAAAATCTTGTTTTGAATTTTGTCACCATTTCTGACAATTGCACATGTAGTTTATTAGAAAATGAAAATAGTTCATTTTACTGGATGGTGGGGAAACAATGAGCTGGATCACCTTAAAAGCCCACAGACATCAGGTCCTGATTTCCACACCTATCCACAGCAATGTGGAAGAATGCTGAAGGTCAGATGTGGGAATGTCAGACCCAATGCCTTGTGTCTGAATTCTCCATTGAACCAGGGGGATTCTGTAATACCCTGAGCTGAAGGGCTGGATATACCATATCAAGGGGCTCAGCTATAACCTGGTCATTGCTGGCACATCCAACATGGTGCCATTCATCTAAATATGGTCAGCAACCTTCACCAAAATAGTAAATGCAGGTGAATGATTTTATTTTCTGTAAAACTATTAACTAATATTTTTCATTAATGTACAGAAGGTTAATGTGGCTTAAAATGAATTTATACTTCAAACTTAATAATTTAAATGTTTTTCAACTACTTCTAAGTTTCTCTAATCGTCGTTTAAGGAATAATGAAAACACCTTCAACAGCACAAGGCCTGGAGATGTTCTGTGAATGGTTTCTTGGTTTCTGCCATCTGCAGCCTGGCTGCTACTTGTGGACTTCTACAGTTTGGGCAGCAGCACTTGAAGGACATCATGAGCAGTGCAGCTGCATAGGTTAAGTGTGACAACAGCTTGTGTGGAGGATAAAAACAAGTCATGGACCAGCTCCAGGATGACCTAGCCAAAATGATGTCAGGCACTTAAAAACCTTATTAGTTATAGATGCAATGCAACAAGAATCCATGATTGAAAAGAGGAATTATTTCTATAGATTTACCAACGTGCACAAAAGAATAATTCAACAAATATCACTTCAAAGCAAGATGAACCCGAGATGTATATAGAAAACAATAGTATATGGAATATTAAAAATACATCAAGGTTGCAAAATTGTACAAGAATTTAGCTGAAAACTTCAGTTTCAGTACAAGGGACCTATAAAATTAGATTCAGTGGTCGCTATGGCATATTGAATGTGCCTCACTTCAAATCATGATAAACCAGGATTCAGATTTCATAATAGGAATGACAGTGAGATTGTTAGTCTTCTGGGAAACTGAGCTACATCAGGATTTCCATACATTTGTGGTTTAGCATCAAAATCATTAAACTGCTGTCAGTGATTCAGCTCAACTCTACAGGCTGCACTATTTGCAGCTTTCTCTAATGAAATGAAAGAAAACCATTTGAACTAAGGTGAGTTTAACCTAGGTGCACTATAAAATGCCAAGAATTCTACAGTTTACAACAAGTGTCGGAGAATTTTTAATGGTGTACAATCCAGATTTTGTTACTGGTTACCAAACTACATGACCACACAAAAAAAAATTAAATACATATATTTTAATTCCATCAGATGAATATTTCAAAATAATGAACTATAACTTTGTTTTTAAAGATACATGTTTCTTCAGTCTTAGGAAACAAAAACAGTAGACCAATTTGCTCCATGAATCTGCTCTGCCATTTAATGAGATCATGTGGCCAAATTTCATATACCCAACCTGTTCCTTATTAACTTTGGTTAACCATTTTTTTTACCTTGAGTATGCGTGTATTCCAATCTATATTTAGCACTCGGAATAATATTCAAAAAACATTAATTAAAAATTGTGCTTTTTGCTGTGAGATAATTTAATATGATCCTCTTCTCAGCCTGTTTAATGACATCCTGGCTGATAGACACAAATCCCATGAAATTGATGTCTGACAGCACAAGGCATTGGGAAAAGGGGAAGTTATTATAAAGATCACTGTATCTTTAGGGGGGAAAAGTTTTCTTCAAGATCTGCTCTGAGATTTGTTGCTTATCGCAAATTATTGGCCTAAATATTTCTAAATAATTATTTATAAAATTTGTGTCTGGTCACATTTTATTAGAAACAAACATTTCAGTGCAATGTACATACTACTATGGCCCATATTTTGTGAAAAGATGAACAGAACCATTTTATATATATCTATATATCAATCATACGTATGCATGCGCGTGTGTGTGTGTGTGTGTGTGATATATATATATATATATATATATAAAAAAAAGATTCAGTGTGACCAAACAAAGTAAAAGCAACATTGAAGCACTGATGAAGGGTCCTGAACCATTAACTGTTCCTCTTTCCAAAGCTGCTACCTGGCCTGCTGCACGTTCCCTGTACTTTCTATTTTTATTTCAGATTTCCAGCATCTGCATTTTTATTTATTTCCACAAGTTGTAGAAGCTTTCTTATGTAGTTGCTCAAATTACCACATATCACTTTATCTTTAATCTAGAAATTAATCAGTAAAATAACTAAAAGGTAGCCAGCCTTTCAGGCTCTCCCTGTTCAACAAGTTACAATTATTTAAACATTTGATTACTCTGATGAGGAGAAAAAAGCCAATTGTTTCTAGTTTCTGTGGTGTTTGAATAGTATCTCCACAGGGTCAAGCATCAGAGATAATGGAATATTTTTCTCTCTTTGCCAGCTTATTTTCCATCTACAGCCATGAACAGAGACAAATTAGGATTGTGAATTTGCCTCATTAATGCAAAACCACTGTTAAGAATGGAAGATACTTTAAGTATAGCATGAACTGTCAGAACTTTAACGCATTCTACCATTATGTAAAAGATACTGCAAGTTTACTTGGTCTCAAGGGTTTGACTTCTACTTCCAATTTTTATTGATTAGCAAACTAGACTGGAGATATGCTGCCTGTAAAGGTTATTTGTCAGTCAAAAAGCAAGGAAGATTCAGTTACTGCATCCAGTGTACAAATTGATAGTAAACAGTGACTGTTCTCTCCCACATTTGGATTACAAAAGCATGCAAAGCTATGGAAGTGGACCTTTGCTCTCAACTCAAATGAATATATCTACAGTAATCCCAAGCTACAATTTTATCTAAATTATGATATCTAACTCATGACCTACAGCTTGAATTGAGTATGTTACCATGTATCATTAACCATGACCTTGAATTCCATTTCTTATAAAACATATGTTACACTTCTTGTGCATTGATTAGCAGTCCTTATATAGCTGATGCACATATATTGTATATTTCTTTTAGGCATTTTGACTAGTGAGATTTCAAAATTCCTAATTCCTTTCATGTGGCTAAGGTTTCTCAAGTAATTTCCTCAAAATTAATAATTTCAACTCTTATTTGGGCATCAGCAGCTGTTTGTTATCTCATCCCAGTGACCATTGTTCAAGTATGCTACGAGTCGAGGCTGTGAGTATCAAGGAATTATTTTAAGGATTTATAGTCACAACCATTCCTATTTATATTAGATGAGCAAATAGAAGGCATTAAATTCTGATTCCGAAATTTCGAGTACCTAATGACAGTTCAGTGGAAATGTTGTGACAAAAGTGATGTCTTCCATACACGATGACAAAGCAAAATCTCATTTACCCAGTCAGATAGATGTAAATGACCCCACTTCATTCACAATATCTAAGGACAGCAGCAATTTTCTGGTCTTCTGTCCAACATTCACTCCTCAACCAATAACGCATAAGCAGATTTTGTTTCACTTTATCGGATTTTTAAGGATTTGGCCATCACTATTAAAATCAGTATTTATTGCCTATGTCTAGCTGCCCTTGAACTGAATGGCTTGCTAAACTATGTGACTCCAGATGCATTGGAATAAAAGCCAGACTGTAGAAGAATGCAGATTTTCTCCCCTCTAAAAGTGACAGAGAGTGAAGGTCATTAGTGAACCAGATGCGATTTTAAAATAATTGCATCTGGTTTTGTGGTCATTAATAATGCTTTCTTTAAAAAAAAATCCAGATTACTAATGGATTTTTAAATTGCACAGCTGCCAAGGTAGGATTTGCACTCGGGTCTCTGGATTGTTAGCCGAGGCCTCTGGACTACCAAGCCGCTAATTTAACCACCGACCCACCACCACATTTTCTTATTTGAGGTTTGCTTATCTTACTTGATACTTGTTAATTGTGGCCCTTGTTTGCATACAGAACTATGATTATACTTCCAGAGTTACTCATTGGTTGTGAAACGCTTTGGTTTACCCAAGGACACAAAGGTGGACTATAAAATAAATACTTTTCTTTATCCTCAGCTATCTGCACAGTCTTTTCAGCGAAGCTCATTTCATAGCTATCAAGCTAAGTAATCAGTATGCTTCCCCTCTTAAACAGACGTGTTCCACCTTGGCAAGTCTATTTACTCAGAGCGCTTACCTGTCTTGAATATCATATTGCATGTTCAAATCATTAATAACAAATGGATTCCTGAGCTTTGCATAGGCCACTGCTTTGTCCAAAAGAAATCCTTAAAATAATAAAAGAAATGGTCTTAAGGTTTCTAATCCATATGGAAAGTGGGAATTCAGAAGCACCCTCATAATGTGGACAATTTTACATCCATTAATTTTAATCCATAAAATCATCTCAAATGCAACAAAAGACTCCCCACATTCCCCAAAAGAATGTTAGTTTCTTATAATTTCTTCTACCTCTTATACAATAAAGGGAGTAATTTTTGCTTTAAATCAGTGAATCTAAGCCATCTTATTCATAACATTTACATTCATACAATGAAATGAAATCAGACTCAAATTGCTGCCTCATCTACTGTGGATACTGATTGGCATTCTGTAATTGGCAGTATCCCTAGGAAGATCTATTCTATAAATCACAAACTGGAGATTGTTGACTAATTTCAACTCAGGCAATAAGGAAGGAGAAAGATTATACAAGTCACTGGATACACTAGGGTTCAAAAGGAAAAGGTTGGCCAGCACTGATACTCTTTGCAGTGCTTGTGGGTGGATATTGGGAGAGGACAGGTTCAGTCATCTGCAATTCCTTCCCCGTTTGAAGAGTTTGCATTACTCATTGCCATGGTTCATTTGGCAAGAACAGGCAAGGCACCAGTCAGGATCAGAACAAGTAACCTTACATCTTGTAAGAAATCAATTTACATCTTAAGAAAGCAAGAGTTCTGCATTTGGATCAAATGTTTGATCCTGACTTATTTCAATAACCTTTATAAATGTGATAGATTAAGAAAGTTGAACAACATAGAAAGGTGAAGTCTTTAAGTGTTATAATTTTTAAATTTTATTTTTCAGCCCCAACTCATGACTGATAATTAAAAACTGAAGGAATAAGACTCCATGTTTCTAAAAGTTAATTTCAAATGCAAGAAATGGTGTTTTAAGACTTACATTATTAACAAAACTTTACACTGAAATGGATAAATGCTGATTACTATGGATTTATCAGGCAAGTACCACAATTTCATGCATTTTGATGAACTCGATGCCAAATTTCCCACAGAAGTTATCAGTATGGTGCAGCTTTGGGGAGAAATTGGGGCAACTCAGACAGCAATTTATTCTGATGAAATAGCATTGCCTCAAATCGTTAATGCTGTTTCTATCTCTCCACAAATGCTAACCGACTTGCAAAATATTTCTTCTTTTACCTCAAAGTAAACTACTGATTTATCTGTATTGTATTATACATGGAGAGCTAGCAATAGCATTAATTATCATCACAAGTAGGTGTAAAAGCTCTAAACAATGTAAAAGCTCTAAAAATGGATCTCAGCAAAGTAAGGTCAGACATCATATACATCTCAAAACTGCTACCTTTTGAATGGAAAGAGATGAGGCAATCACAAAGTGGCCATTTTTCCACTGGCTCATTTAGAATAGTGTCTTCTTCAAAAATTACAGTAGTGATGTATTTAAATTTGCAAAGTCGTCCCAGAATCTCACTCATTGGCTTGGACTTAGATTTCTTGGCCATGGCACAAATTCCAACTACAATCTGTCTTTCTGGTGGCTACAGAATAAAGGTCATTTTATATATTAATTAAACCAAGTCTCCATGTAAATCTCTTCCAATAACTTAACTCACTCCAACAAAGGACAAAATGAACAGAAACATTACTAGAAATGTAAACACAAAATGTTCAGTATAAAAAGTGATATTACAATTTATATCTTCATTTAAATTTAAACATAAGTATTTATTATCATAGTTTTTATATACACATCCTCAGATATATTATATACTCTTTTTTTTTCTCAGACAAGAAATTAATTAATATTGAGCACTCACAGAATCATATTCTTCGTCCTGATCAAAGTCTTCAAATACTTCCTGTTTCATTTGTTGCAATAGCTCCCCATCTTCAGGTCCAAGAAAGAAGGTAGGATGCTGGGTTTCCAGACCATGAACAGACATGATTGCTTAAAGTGCTTTTTATCAACAACTAGCAGCCAAACTGCTAGCTAGAGAAATAGCACTCCCTATATGTAGCAGTGCAACCAAGCAAGGTCACTCAAGCCTGGTTGCTGGATTTGTGGTTAGCTGCCAAATGCACTTCAACTTCTTACTGGAAAGTCCACATATTTAAACCGTGCACCTTCTTAAAGCTTGCAGAATGTCCTAGACCATGGACTATTCTCTGAGATTCTTAGCAAGGCTACATTCTTCCTTCTGAAAAAGAGTGAAATTGTATGTTAATATGACTGCAGGTTTGCTCGGCAGAGTCAGATAAACTCAAGAACACATATCACTGTCTGTAATTTAAACAGCATAGCTTAATCCAAGAAATTGTAGACAAAAAGTTTGAAATTAAAAACAGTTATCAACAAAATACAAAAGGCTATTTAAACTAATACCAATCACATTGCTTAACAGCAAACACACACATACCATGAAAAAAACAATGATTATGATAAGACAATGTTTTCTCTTTCCATTAGAAAATGGCTAGAGCCTAGAAATACAGTATATAAAAAGATGCCTATTACAATCCTTCTAGAACATCCTGAAGTACTCTACAAATACTTCAGCAATGCAGTCATATTTTGGTACAGCAAATTGGTAAGTCAATTTTATATACAAACTCCCAAAAAACAGCAATGTGATAATGACTAGATAAGCTGCATCAGTAATATTGATTGAGGGATAAATATTGATCAGAACACCAGGGATAACTTTCCAGCTATCCAAAAAATAAACCAATATTTTTCAAACACTTAAGAGAACTAACAATGTTTTGGTTTAATATTTCATCTAACAGTTCAGCATATCCTCAGTACTACACAGGATACCAAACCAGATCTTTATGTTGAAGTTAATGGAGTAGGATTTAAATGCGCTACCACATAATCCACACTCATCAGTAATATAACAAAAAAAGTGTTTATCAGAAAAACCAGAGCATTTTCAATAACAGTGCTTGTCCTTTAATCAATGAGTAACCAGGTTTAAAAATCAGGGAATGATTTTTAATTAAACTATTCAGTAGTTACACTGGTCAGTTTCTTAATCAATTTTTTTCTCTTAGTAAATTAACCATTTTCTGATATGAAAAAGATCTTCATAACATGGCTGTGGACCTGAGCAATGTCCTCTCAAATCAAGACACCTGGCTGAAACCTGCAATTTTAACTATTGCACCTGCCAAATTTTACAGTGGAAGTAAAAAGGGCTGAATTCATACTTAAATCAGCATAAAAGATCACAGAAAATAAACAAGAACTGTGTTCTATCCATGCAATTTATTTGCATTTAAAATTGCCGAGTCCTTTCTGCTGGTTTGGCCAATTCTCCACAGTTGTGACAATATGGCTAGCATAAACAAGCATAAACGAGATCTTCTTGGTCTTGGAAATATCGACAAATTAATCTCTGCTACACAGAATACCGTCTTTTAGAGAATGTGTGGAGTACAATTGGAGGAAGGAGGGTGGTGAGGAATGGAGAGCACAGGATGAAACCCTATTAACAGTGTAATTTCAATGATAAACATTTAATTTATATTACACAATGTTTGAGAAACCTGAGAATTGAAAACAATCCAATTACTTGCAGAACACTTTATTACTTGGACAACACACATTTTATGGATGTGCAGGCTACACATTTATAATATGGTTTGATAAAATTCAAATCTGAAATATTAACATATACATATGTAAATATTAACATTACTACCATCGGGAAGGAGGTGCAGGAGCCTGAAGACCCACACTTAATGTTTTAGGAACAGCTTCTTGCCCTCCACCATCAGATTTCTGAACAGTCCATGAACCCATCAACACTACCTCATTATTCCTCTTTTGCACTTTTTTTTGGGTAACATTGCAATTTTTATGTCTTGCTGCCACAAAACAACAAATTTCATGCCATATGTCAGTGATAATAAACCTGATTCTGATCCTTTCTTTAGATATTGACTGAAATACTGCAGATCTCCACCATTCTCTATTTTTGTTTTTGTTACTTACAGTAAGATGATGAAAATTTGTGACTTGCGCAAAAGGGACAAACCCCTTTAATCTGTAATGACACAACTTGGGCAACATTTTCCACATGGCCAAACACTCTCTTACACAATGCAAGATCCCCTCCCCCAAAGCCTCATTGCCTTTTTTGTCCCAATTATTTTGCTGAAAAAAGCAACACACAAGGGAATATGTGGCACATGGAATGTGGCAATTTCTCCTTTGAAGAGCCTGCAGATTAATCTTTCCAACCGTATCTTCCTGGAGTTTCATCGTAAAACGAAGTTCACAAGTGAACTGGAGACAGAAGAGATCATAATCTGGAGTAAAAAAACGAATTGCTGGAGGAACAGTGGGTCAGGCAGCATCTGTGAAGGCAGAGGTGGTGGGGGGGTGAGGTGGGAGGGGGTGAAGGGGCAAGGTGGGAGGGGGGGCTGGAAAGTACAAGTGGAGACACAAGAGGCTGCAGGTGCTGGAATCTGATGAAGGTGATGTGGAACCAGATAAGGGAGTGATGATCGGCAGATGGAACCAGTTTGGGGAGGGCAAAGGAGACCCAGCAGGTTAAGCGTGTGGGTGATTGGCAAATGGAGCCAAATGGGGGAGGGGAGTAAGAAAGCTGGGTGGATCAGAAGGAGAGAGAGAGAAAGGACCACGCCGGTATGGGTCACCTGAAACTGGAAAATTCAACATTTACATCATTGACTTGTTGACTACTCAGGTGGGATATGAGGTGTTGTCCGCCAGTTTCGCCTTACCCCACCCTCCCACCCTGCCCCCGGTTCCATCTGCATCTCACCCACACACAAAACCTAATGAGACTCCCATCCTTTCCCTCAACTGGTTCCACCTGCCCATCATCCCTCCTTTATCCGGTTCCACTATCACGATCCTTATTTATTAGGTTCCAGCATCTGCAGCCTCTTGTGTCTCTACTTATCACCCTCCAGCTTGACTCTCCCTCCACCTCCCCTCCCCCCACCTGTTTCTTTTTTTAAAACCTCCCCTCTCCTTTTTTATCTCTACCCTATCACCCACCCAACAGTTCTCCCAACTCCTCCCCCACCTGGTTGCATCTGCCCATCATCCCCTTCCTCACGTGGTTCCACGTATCATCTGCCAGCCCCTGCCTCACTCCTCCCCCTCACCTCTTTATTCTGGCTATCTTCCCTGTACATTCTCTGTCCCCGGTGCAAGGTCTCCACCGGAAACGTCGACCATCTTTCTGTCTCCACCGATGCTATCTGACCCACTATGTTCTTCCAGCAGTTTGTTTTTTGCCTCAGATAGGAACTTTTGAGCCAGTGAAAATACCCAAAGTTCAACTTTTAAATTGAGCCAGTGAAACCATAGAACATGTTTAACAGACGATATTTTGGTAACAAATTTAGCTAGCAACTTAATTCCATGCAAAATAAATTAAACACCCTAACAAAAAGAATTTGGGGAATTTCAGAGAAGAGGCTTCAATCTGTTGATATCCACAAAACAGAAGCATTCTTTGAACAGGCAAAGAAGAAAACAAAACAATGTTCATTACGCTCTGATCTAAGTGACAATGGGATACTCCTTTTGATAAAAACTGGGATCCATACGAAGTACTGCAGGATTCAGAAACTAATGACACGGCTGAAGAGCAACTTGAAATCATCCAGATACAGGTTCAGATTCCACTCCAGATACCTATGGGTTCAGTGCAGTCCCGAGGGAAAGTTGTGGGAATGGGGATAAAGGTTGGGACACCGAGGGCAAGGACACGAAGAGAGAATCAGGATGAAAGGGGAGGCAGTTATGCTAGAGGCATCCGAGGAAAGGGTGCTGGCAGGCGTGTGCATTGTCGCAATGCATTTTGTCTGCTTAAGAGTTTGTGTGCACGTCGGGTCTGTGTCACCCTGGTCCTCCTTACCATTGAACCAAGACCTTGCTGTCAAGACTTTGAGGTTGCTGAAGTGCAACAGCCACCCCACTTCAAACAAATTAAAACAAGGGCATTTTCCACTTCTCAGAAATGGAATGGAAGCAAATCATCCCCAACCCCTCGGGACTACCCAAGGAGAAGAGGGTGTTCTGCACTGTTGGAGGTGTTGGATAAGGTATTAAACAATCTTCCCCCTCATTGGATGCAAGTACACCAATGTCATTATTTCTGATCCGAAATTCCCCAACAGTGACTACATTTCAAAAAGTACTGGACCTTCCGAGTTCCTCTAGCAGTTTGTGTTTTGCTCCAGATTCCAGCACTTGCAGTCTCTTGTATCTCAAAAAGTGCTTCATTGGATTATTTCAAAACAGTTGAAAGTCAGAGTGAAAGGTGTCATGTAAATACACATTTTATTTCCTTACTGCAGATAGCCAGTTTATTGGACATGTTATCAATACTGTAGTCTTGAACAAAACTTACAAAACAAAAAGCACTTATGTCAAAGTCAAAATCAAGTTTATTTTCATATGCATAAGTACATATATGCACAGGTGCAATGAAAACCTTGCAGTAGCAATGACAGGCACATTGCATCAGACCGATGACTCACTGGTCCTGCTTCTTGCACACATGTAGAACTCTAAAAGTTCATTACTGCTGTTGCCAACTTCCACCTTGCTCTCACCTTCTCGTAATCCATCTCTGACTCTTCCCTTTGCTTTCTGGATCTCTCCTTCTTCATCAGTGTGGATAGACTAACCACAACATCTACCACAAGCCCACAGACTGCCTCAGTTGCCTTGATTATAACTGCCTCCTGCAAAGACATTACATTCTTTCAGTTCCTCCGTCTTCATCACACTTTTTCCAATGATGACACATTCCTTACAGGTGCCTCTGAATTGAATGACCTCTTCCTGAACCGTAGGTTCTACTCTACCATAGTGGACAGAGCCCCTGACCCCATCTCATCCAATTCCCACACCTTTGCTCTAACCCCTTCTCCTGGGTAAATAAAGCGTAGAATTCTTCTGACCTTGCCTTCCAGCCCATCAACCTCCACACATTCAACAGTTCATCCTTTGCATTTTCTGCCAGCTCCAATAAGATTCTATGACCAGCACATACTCCCCACCTCTTCCCTTTCAGCATTTCAAAAGGGTCCCTCCCTTCGTGACTTCTAGTTCCCCTCTTCCATCCACACCTACTACACCCCGTCGTTTGCCATTTGTCCCTGCATGCGCAAGACATGCAACACTTGTCCTTTCACCTCTTTCATCTACCATGGACCTGTCTCTGATTGTGCCCTTTTTTTGCACTGAGGTCTTGTTTATGCACACTCTTTTTCTCTCTCTTCACTGTCCTGTATAATTTATATTCTGTGTGTTGCCTATACCTAGTTGTCTGTGCACGTGCTGCAAGCAAGTATTTTTTAAATTGCACCTATACCTCACCATACTTGTGCACATGACAATATACCTGACTTGATGCCCTCCTCACCATTCAGGGACCAAAGTGTCCTTCCTGGTGATACAGTGATTTATTTGAACTTCTTCCTGTGTAGTGAACTGCATTCTCATTTACACTGCAGAAACCAAACGCAAATTGGATGATCACTTTGCAGAACACCTTGCTCAGTCTGCAGGGGTGACCCCGAGCTTCCGGCTGCCTGCCACTTTAAACCTCCAGTCTACTCCCACTCTGAACTTGTGGCCTCCGCACTGTATCAATGAGACTCAATGCAAGCTTGAGGAACAAAACCTCATCTTTCTCTGGAAACGTTGCAGCCTGCAGGATTCAATATCATGTTCTCCAACTTTAGGTAAATTGCTCTTTCCTTCTGTTTGTAAGAAAACTGACCAATTTTGCCTACCATCATTTTGGCTCAGCTTTTCCTTTTTTATTGTATAGTCCAACCTTATATTGTGTAGATCCACAGCCTTAACATTAACAACACATTACACAGACAAAGAAACTTAATTGGATCTTAACACCCACATTAAGTCATCCTGTCTCAAGCTATCGGAAAAATTCCTTTTGTTCCACTCCTTGCCCACCCCTTTTCCTGCTACCTCTTACCCAGTTTTGATGAATGTAACCAGACCCGAAATGTTTAACTGTTTCTTTCCACAGATGCTGCCTGACCTGCTGAGTGTCACAAAGTCTTGTTTTTCTTTCAGACTTCCAGAATCTGCAGTTTTTGTGATTTTCATTTAAAGATCAAGTGTGTCTATCTCTGCCTTTCTGAACAACAAAGAGTTTTGAAGTAAAACATGGTCCTCTTACTTTTTCTGTCGAACTGATTAACCAAAATGAACATAACTTTCAAGTCTACATTCGATTCAAAATTCTACAGCAAGGATAGTTGGCATGGGTATATACCAGTATACAAAGAATGCCCTTTATAGCAGAAATGAAGTACTAAGCTTTGAAAGAACGTAAGAAACTGAAGCAGGAATAAGTGATTTGCCTGTACCCTGTCCCCCATGATTACGCCATCATTCAGTTATCTCTGACCTCAGTGCCACTTTCCTACACTAACCCTATATTCCTTGATTCCCTTAATGTACAAAGATGTAGCAATCTGTATCTTGGATATGTTCGGCAATAACCTGCAAAGCCCTCTTAGGCAATGAACTCCAAAGATCAACCACCACCTGGGTGACAAAATTTCTTTATCTCTGTCCTGAATGATTGACTCCATATTTTGATCCCTAGTTCCAGGCAACCCAGCCAGGGAAAACAGCACTCATCTCACCTACTCCAATGAGATCATCTCTCATTCTTCTAAACTCAAGGGAATACAGGCCATGTTTGCTTAATCTCTCCTTATTCAGCAAATTTGCCATCCTAGGAATCAATCTACTAATTTGCATCCTTTCTGTCTCAATTACATCCTTTATTTGGCAGGGAAACCAGATTTGTATACAACATCACAGATGCTAGCTCATCAAGAACTGTATAATCAGAGCAAGATCCCTCTATTCCAGTACTTAACATGCTATTTCCCTTCTTAATTGCTTGCTGAACTTGCAATAATAACACAAGGAATCCAGGTCCTTCAGAACACCACTTTTCAGTCATGGTAGTGTAACACTTAGCGTTATGCTATTACAGCGCTAGCAACCCGGGTTCAATTCCGGCCACTGTCTGTAAGGAGTTTGTACGTTCTCCCCATGTCTGCGTGGGTTTCCTCCGGGTGCTCCGGTTTCCTCCCACATTCCAAAGACGTACGGGTTAGGAAGTTGTGGGCATGCTATGTTGGCGCCAGAAGCGTGGCGACACTTGCAGGCTGCCCCCAGAACATTCTACACAGAAGATGCATTTCACTGTGTGTTTCCATGTACATGTGACTAATAAAGAAATCTTATCTAAGAAAATACTCCACATCTATTTTTTTCTACCAATGTGAATGACCTCCTATTTTCCCACATTTCCAACTTCACACCCTTCTTGTTCAATTAGCCTGTCCTTACCCCCAAAGCCTCCTTAAATCCTGCAAAAAAATACTTATAGTGTTTTCTCAGGAGATACAGCTTCACAGCATTAAATGTTTAAGCTGATACTTGTAATTCAGAATATTCATATTGGAGCCACCATCACTTACTGCAGGATGAAGAGTCCACACAAGTGTCACAAAAGGCTACAAAGCCAGTGCATTTGTAATCACCAGTATCCTTGAAAAAGCTAGCTCATGTCCCAATTTGCTTACAATCATTTTGATCATGGTGATCATTTTAAATTAAGATGACTATGAACATAAACAAAAAAAATGCATAACACAAAATGTTTCTAGAAGGTCTGATTGAAGACAATCTTCCATTTTTGGTACAATAAAAATATAAAAAATACTGACACTTGCAATCATTCTGTCAAGCTGAGAAAACTAAACAGATGGTTCCAGAAAAAGTACACAATTCCGTATATTCGCAGGAAAAGAACTGGCTACATAGGGCACTACCAAAATATTAGGTTGGCCCAAATAGCTTAAAGAAGATATCTTTATTAGTCACATGTACATTGAAACACAGTGAAATGCATCTTTTGCGTAGTGTTCTGGGGGCAGCCCGCAAGTGTTGCCACACTTCCGGCGCCAACATGGCATGCCCACAACTTCCTAACCTGTATGTCTTTGGAATGTGGGAGGAAACCAGAGCACCCAGAGGAAACCCACACAGACACGGGGAGAACATACAAACTCCTTACAGACAGTGGCCGGAATTGAACCCGGGTTGCTGGCGCTATGAAAAGCACTATGATACTAGAGGAACTCAGTAGGCCAGGCAGCATCTGTGGAGAAAAGCAGGTGGTCAACGTTTCGGGTCAGGACTCTTCTTCAGGACTGGTGCATTCCCCACGGATGCTGCCTGGCTTGCTGAGTTCCTCCAGCATCACAGTGTTTTTCATCTAGATTCCAGCAATCTGCAGTCCTTTGTTTCTCTAGATCTATCCTTTAACCGATTTTCATGTCCTATTCCTATCAAGCACAGATCAGACAAAATCAATTACGCGGATGTTATAAGATAGGGCAGACAAGGTAGGGTAGCGGTTAGCATAACAATTCCGGCTGCTGTCTGTAAGGAGTTTGTACATTCTCCCCATGTCTGCATGGGTTTCCTCCGGGTGCTCCCGGTTTCCTCCCACATTCCAAAGACGTATGGGTTTGGAAGTTGTGGGCATGCTATGTTGGTGCTGGAAGCATGGCAACACTTGCAGGCTGCCCCCAGAACACTCTATGCAAAAGATGCATTTCACTGTGTTTCAATGTACCTGTGACTAATAAATATATCTTATGTGCAGAATATATACCATTTCAGAAATAGCAAGAGTTTCTGAAAACTGCAAAATCTTGCTGCGTTCATATAGAACATAGAACAGTACAGAACAGGCCCTTCGGCCCACAATGTTATGCCAACATAGCTAATCCCTCTTACCTACAGAATGCCCATATCCCTCCATTTTCCTCTCATTCATGTGCCCATCCAACCTCATGTTAAAAGCCCCCAGTGAATTTGCCGCCACCACCCTATCAGGCAACACATTCCAGGTATCCACGACTCTCTGAGTAAAAAAACCTTACCCCTCACATCTCTCCTGAACCTACCCCTCCTCACCTTAAATGTATGCTCTCTGGTATTGGATCACTTGTCCACCCTATCTATGGCCCTCATAACTTTATACACTTCTAACAGATCACCCCTCAGCCTCCGTCGCTCCAGAGAAAAGAGCCCAAGTTTGTCCAGCCTCTCCTGAGAGCACATGCCCTCTAATCCAGGCAGTATCCTTGTAAACCTCCTCTGCACCCTCTCTAAAGCCTCGACATCCTTCCTACAGTGAGGTGACCGGAATTGCATGCAATATTCTAAATGTGGCCTAACCAGAGTTCTATAGAGATGCATCACAACTTCTTGACTCAATACCTCTGTTAATGAAAGCAAGCATTCCATAAGCCTTCTTAACCACCCTGTCTACCTGTGTAGGACGCTTAACAGTGTTGAAGAGCAGAGACACCTTGGGAATGCAAGCTCATTGAAAGTGGCTACACAGGTAGACAGGGTGGTTAAGAAGGTTTAGGGAATGCTTGCATTTATTAATCGAGGTACTGAGTGTAGGAATCAAGTTGTGATGCATCTCTATAGAACTCTGTTGCCTCTTGACATCTCTGACAAACCATAATATTTAGAATGAATGGGGGTAAGTTTCTCACTGCAACAGTGACAGGCATTGGGTGAGTGCACCTTAACACAGAGAGCCCCGTAAGCTTCGGGGAGCGATGCTCCTGTCGGGCTGGACACGTGGGGAGGGGGGGGAAAACGCCCGATCACGTGACCTGCTCCCCGGTCCCGTCTGATCATGTGACCCGCCCGTTACGTCACGTCACGGCCGTTGGCACCGGGGCGCACGTGCCGCCGCCTTCGCTCTCCCACCCGGGGGGGCAAGTTTCACCCCCACCCGTCACATCGGGCTGCCTGTGCCTCACGGGGGGAGGCCGAGCCGAGCCGAGCTGCCCGCCCCCGGAGAGCCGGGCCCCCGCCCCGCACGGCGGTTACCTCGCGTCCCGTTTACCTGGGGCGGCCGCCCCGCACTCACTCCGGCCGTTCGCTGCTTCCACCCGTCCCACCGCCAAAAGCGTCCGGGCGGACCCGCTTCCACTCGGTACGGGCGCCGGAGGTTCCGCTTTTGGAGTTCACCAGTCAGGGTTCCGGGCAAGTGAGGAACGTTGGCTGCGTTCAGGAAGGAAGGCGTTTTGTGCGTTACTCAGCCCTGCTTCTGCTTTTTCACGGTGAATGAGAGTTACCCACCTCGGTTTATGCTGATTCTGTGAGAGGAAATTCAATGTTGGTGTCCTCTTGTGTAATGTCGACCTGCAAAGCTGCAGAAGTGCCTACAGCAGAACAGCTCAGCAACACAACTGAAGAGCAGCCACAAATAATTACACTCAGTCACTGCATCATTGAGTCGCAGAGTCAGCCCACAAAACGAGCCTAGACTAACTCGTCTCTTAGTTCTGAGGGGTTCCAGACCTGAAACATTAACTGTTCCTCTTTCTACAGATGCTGCCTGAGTCTTTGCAGCATTTTCTGTTTTATTTTAGATTTCCAGCATTTGCAGATTTCTTTTTTTTATTTTCACCCCTCTGCACTCTCAGTCCTGATGCAGGGTCTCGACCCGAAACGTACAGATGCTGCTCGACCCGCTGAGTTCCTCCTGCAGTTTGGTTTTGGCTCCAGATTACAGCGTCTGCAGGCTATTGTGACTCCTTGTTTCTCTGTTTAAGAAGGGCAAAAGAAATAAACTGGAAATTATAGGCCGGTGAGCCTTCTATCAATGGGAAGGAAATTATTGGAGAAGATTCTTAGGGATAGTATCTACCTCGCATCTGGAAAAGCATAGACATATTAGGGATAGTCAGCATGACTCACAAACTTGATTAAGCTTTTTGAGGAAGTGCTGAAGCTGATTGATGAGGGTAAGGCAGTGGATATTGAATACATGGACTTCAGTAAAGTTTTCAAAGTGGTCAGAATCAGATTTATTATCACTGATGTATTTTGTGAAATTTGTTGTTTAGTGGCAGCTGTACAGTGCAAGACATAAAAATTACTAAAAGTTACCAAAAATAAATAAAGCGCAAAAGAGGAATAACAGGATGGAGTTCATGGATTCATGGACTGCACATGGGATGCATGGAGACTTGGTACATTTGATTCAAAATTGGTTTTGTCATGGAAATCGGGGGGTGGAGGGGTGTTATTCTGACTGGAGGTCTGTACCAGTGGTGTTCTGCAAGGATCAGTACTGGTATTTCTTTTGTTTGTGATAGATACAAATTATTTGGGCTAAAATGTGGATGGGCTGATTGTTAAGTTTGCAGACGACACAAAAATTGGTGGAGTTGTGGGTATTGAGGGAGGTTGTCAAGAGATTCAATAGGATATAGATCAGTTGGAAATGTGGGCAGAGAAATGGCAGATGGAGTTTAATCTGGGCAAGTGGGAGGTGTTGACCTTGGGTGGTCAAATGTAAGAGGAAAGTGTACAGTAGGTGGCAGGAACATTGGAAGCATTGACATACAGAGGGATCTTGGGGGCAAATTGTTAGCTCCCTGAAAGTGGTATCACAAGTAGCTTAAGAAGGCATATGGCATACTTGACTTCATAGGTTGGGGTGTTGAGAATAAAATTCAGGAACTCATGTTGCAGCTCTGTAAAACTTTGGTTTGGCCACATTTGGAGTATTGTATGCAGTTCTGGTTGCCACATTATAGGAAGGATGTGGAGTCTTTGGAGAGGGTGGAAAAGAGGTTCACCAGAATGTTGCCTGGATTAGAGAGTATTAGTTATAAGGAGAGGTTGGACAAACTTGGATTGTTTTCTCTGAAGTGTTGGAGGCCGAGGGGCAACAGGATAGAAGGATATAAAATTATGAGAGGTATAAACAGGGTAGGTAGAGTCTTTTTCCCAGGGTCGAAATGCCAAATACTGGAGGGCATAGCTTTAAGGAGAAAGGGGGAAAAGCTTAAAGGAGATTTATGAGGCATATTTTTTTTTACAAAGAGTAGTAGATGCCTGGAATGCACTTTCCAGGGGAAGTGATGGAAGCAGATACGATAGCAACGTTTAAGAAGCACATGAACAAGCAGTGAATGGAGGGATATAGACCATGTGCAGACAGACGGGATGGGTTTAAGTTGGCGTCATAGTTGCACAGACATGGTAGGCTGACGTGCCTGTTCCTGTGCTCTACTCTTCTATGTTTTATATGTTCCTTCTGATTTTCATGTACTGTTGAATTTACTGCCACTTCCAGGGATTCCAATCCGGAAGAAGTTCTCTGTTCTCTGACGGGTTTTCTGACTGACCCTTCTGCCTTGTTCACCCTGAATGGTTTCTCTTTCCTTTCTAGCCTTTGAGAAGGTGTGGACCAAGACTCACTTCCCTGGCCACATCTCCTTCCTTAGCAAATGTCTCCAGCTCCACCTCATCCCACCTGGATTTCTACTCAGGTCACACCCTTCACAATTCAGACCCACCCAGGATTATAGGTATGTTCAAACCATCCAGCATTTCCTGAGGCAGTGTGCTCAACACATCTTGAGATCCATGTTTTATGCCTCGCATGCTCTTGACTTCTGTCTGCAACAACACTGCCTCACTCCACCTCAAAGCTGTTGCAGCCCACGGTTCTACTTTATACCCTGCTGCACTCAGTGCTGCGACAGAGGATTTTTTTCCTTCATTTCTGGTGCCACAAGTCACAAACCTCGACAGCTCTTGGCTTCCAGTACCCATTCTGGCCTCTGCCTTCCTGCCCTTTCTTTTACCCCCACCTCTTCCCCTCAATTGCTCTACCTTCTGTGTTTTCACCATCCCTTCTGACCTTCTCCTCTCTGATCCTGAACAATTAGTCCTCGGCAGAGGCCTCAGCTTTGTCCCCCTATATCTCCGTCTTGACGAATTCTGAGCCTGATATGTTGAAATTTTCTTCCACTGCCTCCACCTTCTTGCCTATTGCTTCAGGCTGGAGTCCTCATCCTGTAGTGCAGAGCCTTTCTCCCATCTCCAGGATTCGCAATTCCCTATGGCTGCTTACTTTCTCTTGATCTATTCACTGCTAATTGCTGATGGGACATTGGCCACCTTGATTTTTCCACTCCCCTCATTCACTTTAACCTTCTGCCCTCTGAGTGTGCAGCACTCGCTCACTAAGAACCAGCCCTGACATCACCATCAAGCCTGTTAACAAGGGGTGGTGCTGTTGTAGTCTGGCGAACTGACCTCTACCTCGCAAAGGCCAAAAATGTCAGCTCTCAGACACATCCTCCTTCTGGAAAAGCCCCCACCATCGAAGATCAAGCCATTGTCTCCCACAAAGTCACGGACCTCGTTTCCTCAGGAGAGTTCCCCCCCCCCCCCCCACAGCTTCCAACCTTGTTGTGCCCCAGCCTCACATGACCCACTTCTACCTCTTGCCCAAGATCCACAAGCAGGACTGTCCAGGCCATTGTTTCAGCCTGCTCTTACCCCACTGAACTTATGTTTTCCTGCCTTGACTCCATTCTTTCTCTCCTAGTCCAGCCACTTCCCACGTACATCCATGGTGCTTCAGATACCCTCCGTCACTTCAACAGTTTCAAATTCCCTGGTCCTAACAAGTTCATCTTCACCATGGATGTACAATCCCTCTACACCTCCATCCCACATCAGGAAGGTTTGAGGGCTCGCCACTCCTTCCTTGAACACAGGTATTACCAGTTCCCTCTATCAACACACATTCATCTGGATGAGCTTGTTCTCACATTAAACAATTTCTTCTTCAACTCCAGTCAGTTTCTCCAGTTCAAAGGTGCAGCTATGGGCATTCGGGGGCCCAAGCTGCACCTGTCTTTTCATGGGATATGTGGAGTAGTCTTTGTTTCAGTCCTAACCAGGTCCACTCCCCCGACTCTTATCCCAGGACATTGACAACTGCATTGGGGCTGCTTTCACCTTCACGTGATCCATTCCTGACCCTTCCTTCCCCTTCCTTGATCACTGTCTCCATCAGAGGAGATAGGCTAGCCACCAATAGCCACTTCAAATCCACAGCCTCCCACAGCTACCTTGATTCTACTTCCTTCCTGTAAGCACTCCATTCCATTCTTTCAGTTCCTCCGTTTCCATAGTGTTTGCTCTGATGATGACGCATTCCTTAAAGGTGCCTCTGAAATGACCTCCTTAGTCTTTTAACAATGGCTTCCCTGTACCCTAGTGTAGAGAGCCCTCTACCACATCTCATCTGTTTCCCAAACCTCTGCTTTCACCCTCTCTTCCGAACAGAACTCATCTGGTCTTTACTTTCCACCCCACCAACCTCCACATACAACGGATCATCCTTTGCGATTGATGCCAGCTTCAAAATCGTTCCTCCACCAGGCACATCTTTGCCTCCCCTCCTCTTGTGGCATTTCAAGGGTCCCTTTGCGACTCCCAGGTCCGCTCTTCTGTCCCCACCGACCACTCCTCACCGTGTGGCGCTTCCCCATGCATTGATCCGCTGAGTCCGTCCACCTTTTCCCTCCCCACCATCCAGTCACCCAAACAGTCCTTCCAGGTGAAGCAGCGATTCACTGGAACTTCTTCCATTCCAGCCTGCAGCATTCAGTGTTCACAATGTGGCTTTCTTTACATTGGAGAAATCAAACACAAACTGGGTGATCATTTGCGGAGCACAAACACTCAGTGAACAGGAGTGACCCTGAGTCTTCTGTTGCCTGCCACTTTAATTCACCATCTTACTTCCACTCTGGCCTTTCTGCCTGTAGCCTGCTCCACTGTTACAACAGGACCCAATGCAAGATCTAGGAGAAACACCTCGTCTTCCATCTGGGGATATTGCAACCTGTAGGACTCGGTATTGAATTTTCCAACTTTAAATAATTCACTGTTTCTTCTTGTCTGAATCAGAAGTGGCCACTTCTGCTTCCCATTGCTTTATTTCCTTTTTCCTTCTTTGTACGGACTGATCTGCTGGGCCAGCATCATACATACTGTAAACAAAAGCAACACATTACGCACACAGTGGCACAGTTAGTAGATGGCTCCCTTACAGCACCAGGACCCAGATTCCATCCTGACCTTGGTTGTTGTCTCTGGGGTGTCTGTACGTTCTCTCTGTGACCGCATGGGTTTCCTCCTGTTGCTCTGGTTTCCTCTCACACCCCAAAGGCATGCTTGTTGGTAGGTCAATTTGCCACTGTAAATTGCCCCTAGAGTGTAGGTGAGTGGTAGAATCTGTGGAGAGTTAACCATAGAACCATACAGCACAAAACAGGTCCTTTGGCCCACCATGTTGTGCCGTCCATCAAACCAGCCTCACACTATCTAACCCTTTCCTCCTGCATATCCCTCACACTCCTCCTCCGCGTGCCTATCCAACAAACTCTTGAACCTGTCCAATGTATCTGCCTCCACCACCACCCCAGGCAGTGCATTCCATGCACCAACTGCTCTCTGGGTGAAAAACCTCCCCCTGACATCTCCCCTGAACCTCCCACCCATAACCTTAAAGCCATGCCCCCTCGTCTTGAGCATTGGTGCCCTGGGAAGGAGGCGTTGGCTGACTACTCTATCTATTCCTCTCAATAGTTTATATACCTCTATCATGTCTCCTCTCATCCTCCTCCCTTCCAGTGAATAAAGCCCTAGCACCTTAAGCCTGTGCTCATATTCCATACACTCTAATCCAGGCAGCATCCTGGTACATCTCCTCTGCACCCTCTCCAATGTCTCCACATCCTTCCTATAATGTGGCGACCAAAACTGAACACAGTACTCTAAGTGTGGTCTAACTAGAGTTTTGTATAGCTGCATCATCACTTCGCAGCTCTTAAACTCAATCCCACGACTTATGAAAGCTAACATCCCATAGGCCTTCTTAACTGCTCTATCCACCTGTGAGACAACTTTCAGTGAACTGTGAATATGAACCCCCAGATCCCTCTGCTCCTCTACACTGCCAAGTACCTTGCCATTTACCCTGTACTCTGCCCTGGAGTTTGTCCTTCCGAAGTGTACCACCTAACACTTCTCCGGATTGAACTCCATCTGCCACTTGTCAGCCCAGCTCTGCATCCTATCAATATCCCTCTGCAAGTTCCGACAGCCCTCCACACTATCCACAATACCACCGATCTTAGTGTCATCCGCAAATTTACTAACCCAGCCTTCCACCCCCTCATCTAAGTCATCTATAAACATTACAAAAAGTAGAGGTCCCAGAACCGATCCCTGCGGGACACCACTAGTCACTGCCCTCCAATCCGAGGGTACTCCTTCCACCACAACCATCTGCTTTCTACAGGCAAGCCAATTTCTAATTCACACAGCCAAGCTTCCCTGGATCCTTTGGCCTCTGACCTTCTGAAGAAGCCTACCATAAGGAACCTTATCAAAATCCTTATAGACCACATCCACCACAGTACCCTCATCAATCTTCCTCGTCACCTCCTCAAAGAACTCTATCAGGCTTGTGAGGCAAGAACTTCCCTTCACAAAGCCATGCTGGCTGTCCCTAATCAGTCCATGATTCTCCAGGTGTTCATAGATCCTATCCTTTAGAATCCTTTCTAACAGCTTACCCACCACAGACGTAAGGCTCACCGGTCTGTAATTCCCTGGCCTATCCCTACTACCTTTTTAGAACAAGGGGACAACATTCACCACCCTCCAATGCTCCGGCACCATCCCCGTGGACAACGAGGACTCAAAGATCCTTACCAGCGGTTCAACAATCTCCTCCCTAGCCTCTCGAAGCAGCCTGGGGAAAATCCCGTCAGGCCCCAGAGATTTATCCATCTTGATATTACTTAACAACTTCAACACATCCTCTCTTTTGATATCCACAACCTCGAGAACATTACCCTTACCAGCACTCCCTTCCGCGTCATCAAGACCCCTCTCCTTGGTGAATACCGAAGAGAAGTACTCATTGAGAACTTCTCCCACTTCCGCCGCCTCCAGGCAAATTCTCCCACCTTTGTCCTTAATTGGACCTACCTTTACCCTAGCCATCCTCCTACCCTTCACGTACGTGAAAAAGGCCTTGGGATTCTCCTGAACCATACTAGCCAACGCCTTTTCATGTCCCCTTCTAGCTCTCCTCAGCCCTTTCTTAAGTTCCTTCCTCGCTACTCTATATTCCTCACGGGCCCTGTCTGAACCTTGCTGCTTATACCTTATGTATGCTACCTTCTTCTCCCTAACTAGTCATTCCACCTCTCTCGTCACCCACGGTTCCTTCACCCTGCCATTCCTTCTCTGCCTCACCGGGACATATTTATCCCTAACATCCTGCATAAGATCCCTGAACATCGACCACATCTCCATGGTACATTTCCCTTCAAAAAGGACATCCCAATTTACACTCCCAAGTTCTCTCCTTGTAGCCTCATAGTTCGCCTCATAGTTTCAGGATGAGTCCCTGCATCAGGACTGAGAGTGGAGAGGAAAGATTGCCAGTATACAAAGGAGAGGAGGAGGAGTGAGACAGGAGCTGGTGGGTGATAGGTGGGGGCTGGAGGGGGGTATAGGAAAGGGAACAAAAATGGGAGGAGCAGAAGTCGACGGGAAGGAGAGAGAGGGGGGAACAGAGGAGGTGTGGATTACCTGAAATTGAAAAGTTCAATGTTTATACCATTGGGTTGTAGACTACCCATGTGGGACTTGAGGTGTTATTCTTCTAGTTTGCAGTGGGCCTCACCCCAGCAGTGGAGAAGGCAGAGGATCGACAGGTTGGTGTGGGAATGGGAAGGGGATTTGAAGTGGCAATGTAACTGGTTCCTCCCATGTTGTTCCCTTTCCCATGCCCCCATCACCCCTCCATCCATCTACTGCCTGCACACTTCAGCCGCCAGATCCCCTCCACCATCTGGTTCCATCTGCCTTTCGTCTTTCCCTGAAATGATTTCCATTATCTCCTTATCAGATTCCAGCACTTGTAACCTTTGTGTCCCTACTTATCACCCTCCACAGCTTCTGTCTCCACCTCCCAACCTCCCCTCCCCTCCCCTGGCCCCCTCTGCCTTTCTTTCCTCTTTGGCTATTTCCACCTATCGCTCAGCTGTCTCTGTCGCCCAACTCTACCCCACCCCTTCTCCCACCTGCCCATCTTGTGTTTCTGGCGCCGGCAGTTTTTTTTTGATTTTTACTAAACAACGCTGTTCAACAGATCAACCTCATCATAACCAGCACTCAGGAAGATGCTCTTAGCTTCTCTACCAGATAGCACCAAAACAGGTTTGATAAAAGTGACCTGGAGATCCAGAGTTTATAACCACATATGCAAGGGACTTCCAGATGAGAAATTCCACCACATCTTAATGGAGAAATATCTCTACAGACTCCTGAGGACTGGTGTTCAACAAAAAACCTGTGACCTAAAAAATAGATGTAAGGTAGAAAGAATGGAGGAGATCTATCAACATTAATAACCACATGTTCTTTCTTTGGTGCTGTCAAGATCATTTACAGCACAAACACCCAGGTGAGAACCAAGAACAGAGGAGAACTTATCGAGGAAAGAGAGGGAGTCAGTGCACACTGTAACCAGCAGTTCAGAGAGCTGCTCAACTGATACTATGTCCTTGATGCAAGTGCACTTGACTCCATCCCACAGTGAACGATTCAGTCTGTTCTTGGATAAAACCACAGAAAGACCAAGAGATTGAAAGACAGTAAAGGCCTTTGAAGCAAATGGTATCCCTGCTGACATTCTAAAACTTGATGGAAAGGAACTAAAGGTACACAAATTCACGGCCTTATTTCCCATGTATGGGAAAAGAAGGACTTCCCAGGGGATCTCATAGATTCAATAGTTATAGCCATCTTCGAAAAAAACAAGACCACACTCCATAAAAAAACAAAAAAAAATCTTCACACTCTTAAATCTTCCATCTATCATTTTAAATTCATGTCCTCTAGTCCCTGAACCACCTGCTAATGGGAACATTTATCCCATCCAAATCCATAATAATTTCTAAAATCTCCTTTCAGCCTTCTTTACTTAAAGAAGGACAACCCCAGCGTCTCCATTCTGGTCATTATCTGAAATCCCTCAAACTTGGAACTATTCTTGTAAATCTTTTCTGCACCTTGTTTTGGTCCCTCACATCTTTCTTAAATTGTGATAGAACATAGAATAATCACAGCACAATTCAGACCCTTCGGCCCACAAAGCTGTGCCAAACATATCCCTACCCTAGAAATTACTAGGCTTACCCATAGCCCTCTACTTTACTCAGCTCCATGTACCTATCTAACAGTCTCTTGAAAGACCCTATCGTATCAGCCTCCACCACCGTTTCCGACAGCCCATTCCACGCACTCACCACTCTCTGAGTAAAAAACTTACCCCTGATATCTCCTCTATATCTACTCCCCAGCACCTTAAACCTATGTCCTCTTGTGGCCACCAATTCAGCCCTGGGGAAAAGCCTCTGACTATCTAACCTATCAATACCTCTCATCATCTTATACACCTCTATCAGGTCCCCTCTCATCCTCCGTCTCTCCGAGGAGAAAAGGCCGAGTTCCCTCAACCTGCTTTCATAAGGCATGCTCCACATTCCAGGCAGCATCCTTGTAAATCTCCTCTGTACCCTCTCTATGGCTTCCACATCTTTCCTGTAGTGAGGCGACCAGAACTGAGCACAATACTCCAAGTGGGGTCTGACCAGGGACCTATATAGCTGCAACAATATCAATTGTTGCAGATGATTTAGATGATCAAGATTTCACAACATTCCAGTAGTAGCCAAACCTTTGTCTAAAAGATTAAGCCTAACTTCCTGACTTTTCTAAGCTATGCCTCTACTCATAAAGCCCAGAATCCCATTTGCTTTACTCACTGCTCTTTCAACTTGTCCTGCCATTCTCCTAAAAAGTGCTGCTTTTAAAACATACTTGCCTAAAGCTGTTTTGATTGCAGCATTTTCTAGTCCCAAACTATTTCAGATAATTGCTGCAACAATATCAGTGGGGTTAGCAGCTGCCTAAGGTGTGCCTGAGGCAGATCGCACATTGAGCAGCCTGCTTTGCATGTTATTATTTGAAGATAGTTATTTTCCCCCCACATTATTCTCTGGCTAGATCTGCACTCATTTGTTATTCTCATCTCACTAGCCAAAGCCAGTAGTTCGTCTGCAATAGTTTATCTATTTAACACTCTTACATCTGGAATCTTTAGCCCCTTCTATTTTCTATGTGCTTCCCTATAGTACATCTAGCTGTATGCTGATAACAAACAGCTGTATCTCACCATTAACTCTTTCAGTCCCTCCACTATCCCCGATTTGTCTGATATTCTCAAACTAATTAAGGCTAATATCATTGCCTTGTACCCTGCTAGAAAGTCCATGCATCTCCCAGGCCATCATCTGAAGCCAAACCTGTCTGTTTACAATCAAGATGTTGTATTTGATCCTGCAATGAGTCTCCACGTGTATATCTCTTCCATCAGCAAGATCAGCTACGTTCACCTCACCCATCTCCACGCCACCACAATTTATTACCTTCTGCAAACCTTATGTCTGGTTTTCCATCTGCCTCCATTAAACAAGTTATTCCAAATCCCTCTACCTGTATCCCAATTTGGACCAAGTTCTGTTCACCCACGGCCCTTGTGCTTGCTGGTATACATTAACTCTTGGTTAAACAGCTCCTCAGTTTTGAGATTCTCATCCCATGTTTTCAAATGGCCTCCTCCCACCCTCTCTTTGTAACCTCCTCATGATTCTGCAGCCCTTAAAAAACCTCTCAAGTTCTTTCAAATTTTACTTCATGTGAATCCCCAATTTGTTGTTCAATAGCAGCTAAACCTTAAGTTGCTCAGGATGTAAGCTCTGGAATTCCTTCCATAAAATCCTTAGCTCCCTTATCTTTAAGGTGCTTTCTTGAAATCTACTGCTATCTCTCTTTGTGACTTAGTATTAGGTTTTGTGTGATACTGCTCCTGCAAAAGGCCCCGGAATGTGTTGCTACACTTTAAGAAATGTGTGAAACAAAGAGGGTGCAGAAGCGGTTTCCTGGAATGACTCTAATGATGAGAGAGTTTAGATAGATGGATGGTGTGGGGAAATTGGGGCTGTTCTTCTTTGAACAGAGAAGGTTGCAAAGGGGATCTGAAAGAGGTACTTAAAAATCATGACAAAGTAGACTACCTCATTGGAAGAAGGTATATAAATGCAATTTTGCTTGTTTATTATTACTTTAGTGATTTATTCAGGAACATTTCTTCCAATTTCACTTAGCTCAAAATATTACTTTCTTTGAAACACATTTTCTTCAAGCAATTCCTTTATCATTTCTCTGAAGTGGAGGAAGAGATTCACAGAAAGGACGGCAAAAGCCCATTCGGCTTGTTGAATTTTTAACTGCTCTATGCAAGAGAATTCCAACTAATCCCACTTCCTGCCGTCTCTCTGTAGCCCTGCATATTCTTTTAAGTACTTTTCCAGGTCCCTCTGGAAAGCCAAGATGAAATCTGCCTCCCCAACTACCTCTGGAAATGCATTCTAGACCCAAACTCTTCATGCCAAAAACAAAAGATTTTCCTTAAATCATTTTTTCTTTTTGGCAGTCTGGTTCTTCACACTTCCAATGGGAACATGTTCTCTTTCTCTATTCTGTCACGATTTTAAGTACCTCTCTCAAATCCCTTCACAGCCTCCTCTGTTTGAAGGAGAAAAAACTGGATTTCCCCAGTCCATGCATTTTAAATCCCTCTCTGCATCCTCTATAAATCTTTCACATCTTTCCTAATACAGACCCTCCCTGGGTTATGAATACCCGATTTATGGCCACCCCATACATATGAATGAGCTCCTATAAATATTATTAAATTCAAACAAGGAACCAGTCTTGGAAAAAAAACTGTTTCTGTGTAATCTCCCCACAGTAATCAGACACCATTGTCTCTTCAGAACACAGGCTGCCAGTTTCACCATGGGAGCCTACTTTACAGGGTTGCTCTGGAAATTGACAAGCAATCACTTCTATGAATGATTGTGCAATGATACTCTAATAAACAATGTAACAGCCACTGATACTTCAAGCCCATTGAAACCTGCCATTGAGCGTGGGACATCCTGATTCCGTACCATTGTAACTAGGCAGGGGAAGGCAATAAATAAATGTTCATGTTAATTGGCCCTTATCAACACCGTTCATTAAAATACTGTGGAGGTGTTGTTACCATATCAAGTGATTCTGTGTATTTTCCAACTTAAGGACAAAATCGACCTGTAAAAATGGAACCCATTTGTAGCCCGGGACATCCAGTATGTAGCTCCTGGAAATGGACATAGTACTCCTGGAATAAGTGAACCAGTGCTTTGTGAAGGTTCATCGTGACTTCCTTGCTCTGGTGTGCTCTATAAACCCCCGGATCCTGTTCATCTTTTTAACCACATTGTCAACCTGTTCTGCACTTTCCACAGTGCATGCATTATGCACTCCAGCTAGCATCACCTCTCTCGCTTTCTACTGAAATGTAGGTGTTCACATTTTCCTTCATTAAATTTCATCTGCCACATTCCAACAACCTGTCCACGTCATCTCGAAATCTGTTACCACCCTTTGTGTCCCGTCCTGCATCTCCCTCCATCTACACCCTCCCCTCCCCTCCCCCAAATGGCTCCAGCTTTTCTTCTTCCTTGTCTGCTTCCACCTCCCACTCACCTGCCTCTGTGTCCCAACTGCACCCCACTCCTCCCCCCTCCTCCCTGTCCTGGCTCCTTCTGTCTATCATCCTTCACCCCATCTCGGTCCACCTATCATCCACTGGCCCCTGCCTCAGTCCACCCCTTCTCCCTCGTACACTGGCTATCTTCCCTCTCCACTCTTAATCCTCGTGCAGGGTTTCGACCCAAAATGTTAACAATTCCTTCCCACCCGCCCCCCCCCCCTCAGATTCTGCTTGATCCACTGGGTTCCTCCAGCAGTTCTGTTTTTGCTCCAGATTCCAGTATTGGTATTGGTGTTGGTTCATTATTGTCACTTGTACCGAGGTACAGTGAAAAACTTGTCTTGCATACTGATCGTACAGGTCAATTCATTGCACAGTGCAGTTACATTGAGTTAGTACAGAGTGCATTGAGGTAGTACAGGTAAAGACAATAACAGTACAGAGTAAATTGTCACAGCTACAGAGGAAGTGCAGTGCAGTTAGACAATAAGGTGCAAGGTCATGAGGTCAGAGTCCATCTCATTGTATAAGGGAACCGTTCAATAGTCTTATCACAGTGGGATAGAAGCTGTCCTTGAGCCTGGTGGTACGTGCCCTCAGGCTCCTGTATCTTCTACCTGACAGAAGAGGAGAGAAGAGAGAATGACCCAGGTGGGTGGGGTCTTTGGATATGCTGGCTGCTTTACCAAGGCAGCGAGAGGTAGAGACCAAGTCCTGTGGTCTCTTGTGTCTCCATTGAAGTGATAACATCTGGAATACTGTGCACATCATTACTAAAAACAATTTTTTTTAGTTCTGAATTTTTAATTTGAATTTAGATTCCACAGTTGCATTGGTGGGATTTGAACTCCAGTTTCTGGATTGCTGGTCCAGGTCTCCAGATTACTTTGTGTTGCAACTTAACCAAGGTTTGTGCAGTAGCAGGGCTCTCAAACTGCTGTGAAAACCTCCTGCAGTAGTGGCCTGCAGACAATATGATACACTCCAATGCAAATGAAAATCCCAGAAATGGCATCTGGACCACATCGTAACCCCACTGTGCCTCTCAGGAGTCCTTCATGCAATACATTGCAGATGCATGGCAAAATCTAGTAGGAATATTGTGAAATTCATGTATCACACCATTAGTCTCTGATTTTTATTCATTATTTAATTTTAATTGAAAATGGATTCCACAGTACACAGAAACATGATGCTAAACAATCAATTTTTACGTGTCCCTCTGGGTTTGTCCAGGAGATGGTGCTAACATTGAAGCATTGTGATGATTACATATTTTACAAATACATGTTTAAAATGAACCAAAATGTCAAAGGGAATTCAAAACACATGGCTGTTTAAAATTAGGGATGGACTCATTTCTTAATCATTTACTTTCTTATTTCAATCAGAAACTTAGAAAGTTACAGCACAGAAAGAGGACATTCAACCGACCATATCACGCCAACCAAAAATGGACAAACATCCCATCATTTGATTCATAGCTCTGGTTGATGTGGCTCTTCAAGTATTCACCCATGCACTCCTTAGATGTGGTGAGGGTTTCTGCCTTCACCAACCTTTCAGGTAGAGGGTATTAGATTTTTTTTTCTCAACTGTCTTATCCCTCTACCAATTAATGTCAATCTATGTCTCCTAGTTATTGCCATTTCTGTCAAGGGAAATAGGTCCTTTCTGTCTACCCAGTCAGTATTAATAATATTACGAGAATCTCCCTTGCCAGACTCTCCTTATTTATTATTTTCCACCCCTGGCAAACTCTTCATAAACCTCCTCTACAACCTCTCAAGTGGTATCACATCTTTCCTGCACTGTGGCAACGCAATACTCTAGCTGTGGCCAGATTAAAGTTTTTTGTCGTTCAAGCATGAGTTCTCTGCCTGAGCCAATAAAACAAATATCCCAAGTATGCCTTCCTGAGTTGTGGACACAGCACATCATGGAAACCAGCCTCCCCTCCATAGACTCTGTCTATACTTCTCATTGTCTTAGTAAAGCAGCCAGCATAATCAAAGACCCCACCTGCCCTGGACATTCTCTCTTCTCCCCTCTCCCATCAGGCAGAAGATACAAAAGCCTGAAAGCATGTACCACCAGGCTCAAAGACAGCTTCTATCCCGCTGTTATAAGAATATTGAACAGTTCTCTAGTACGATAAGATGGACTGTTGACCTCACAATGTACCTTGTTATGACCTTGCACCTTATTATCTACCTGCAATGCACGTTCTCTGTAACTGTAACACTTTATTCTGCATTCTGTTATTGTTTTACCTTATACTACCTGAATGCACTGTGTAATGAATTGATCTGTATGAATGGTATGCAAGACAAGTTTTTCATTGTACCTTGGTACATGTGACAGAAATAAACCAATTTACCAATTTATCCAGTTGTTCTGCCACCTTCAGGGATTTGTGAGCATCCACTACAAAATACCCCGGTTCCTCAACAGTTCGTAGAATGCTTGATAATGGTCCTCTGTATTGTACAATAATAGTTCTCTAATGCTTAATACACCTAACCAAAATCTATTAATCCATTTGGAAATATTCAGTTCACCTACCTCAGCATGTTTTACTTCCAGTGGGGATGGGGAGAGGAGTTGCACATTCCCAGTACCTGTGACATCTTGGCATCAGCTGTGAACAGGTGAGCTCTCAGGTTATACCTGTTAGTTCTGGAAAGGGCCCAAAAGGGAGAGTTTCTATCAGTGCACGGTAGCATAGTGGTTAGCACAATGCTTTACAGCGCCAGCGACCCAGCTTCAAATCCGGCCACTGTCTGTAAGGAGTTTGTACGTTCTCCCCGTGTCTGCGTGGGTTTCCTCCGGGTTCTCCGGTTTCCTCCCACATTCCAAAGACGTACGGGTTAGGAAGTTGTGGGCATGCCATGTTGGTGCCGGAAGTGTGGCGACACTTGCGGGCTGCCCCCCAAAATCACTACGCAAAAGATGCATTTCACTGTGTTTCGATGTACCTGTGACTAATAAACATCTTAACTGTTGTCATCTTGAACATATCATTTGCAAGGCTGGATTGTCAACAGATTGTTGGGTCCTTTTGGTCTGAACAGATCTAATGTTTGCCACATTGTCTTCGATCTGGGCTGCAGCTCTTGTTCCCCAGTTTACATGCTTCCTGCAGTGCTGCTGTTGCCACATTTAGCAGCAGGTTTAATATTCCTGCCATTTTTTCAATACTCGGTATTTTCTGAACCGTTTTCGGGGATGAACATTAAATCCACCCATTTCTGCCCATTACTTAACAGAGGACAGCAGAATGGTGCAACAATTAGAGCCAGTCCCTCACAGTGCTAGAGACCGGGGTTCAATCCTGACCTCAGGTACTGGCATGTTCTCCCTGTGGCATCTCAAAAATCTGCAAGTTGGTAGGTTAATTGTCCACTGTAAGTTGCCCCTAGTGTGCAGGTGAGTGGCAGAATTCTAATCTCCCTTATTCCCAAAGGCTTCTCTGCAGTAGAATTATAATCTTTTCTTTCTTAGACTGAAATATATTGATAAAAAACATTGATCATTTGCAATGCAAAGTAATCAAACTTACCAGACAGTTCCAATACATTGCTAACTTGATTCGTGTAGGTTTAAAGATCTTTGTATGATCACTCTTTTTTAATTCACCTACAGAATGTATGTGGGAATGGCTGTACTTATTACCCAAAGCTTGGAGGTATTTTGGGACCATGGCTTGAACTGCTATCGTCTTTCTGGTGAAGGTGCTTCCAAATTTTTGTTGGATAATAAGTTCCAGGATTTAAATCCAGCAATGATGAAGGATCTTTTTCAGTAAGGCTTTTGACAAGGTCCCACATGGCCAACTGGTCCAAAACAACAGCGGATTGGATGCAAAAATTAGATGTTTTTGTGACCATTCCTAGTGGGATCCTGCAAGGCTCAGTGCTCAGCCCCTTACTTTTTGTAACGTATATTGATTTAGACCTAGAACATGGGGACATGGCAAAGAAGTTTGCATATGATACAAAAACTTATGTGGTTGCATGGTTGACTTTGAGGAAGAAAGTTTTTGGCTGCAAGCAGATATAGATGATCTGGTCAGTTGGGCAGAAAAATGAAAGTTAATCCAAAAGATTTTAGTTGATGCATTTAGGGAGATGCAGCAAGGGAATATGAAATAGTTGGTAGAGAGGTGTAAAGGAACACAAAGACCTCAGAGTTTTGTGTCTATAGATTCTTTTTGTAGGGTAGGTAAATAAGGCTGTTAAAGCCAAGGATTAAAATATAAGAGCAGGGAGTTAAGCAAGAACTGTGTACAATACTAATTAGGCCACAGCTTGACTGATGCACACCGTTCTTTTCACCAGGAGATGGTAAGGATGAGATTGCACTGAAAGATTGCAGAGGCGATTTATGAAGGTGTTGCCAGGACTGGAAAATTGTCGCTATGAGGAAAGATTGGATAAGTCAGGGCTATATTCTTTGGAACAGCAAAGGCCGAGGAGAGACTTAATTGAGGTGTATAAGGGCCATAAATGAGTAAAGAAGAACTTTAATGACCCTTAGCAGAAGGAGCAAATACCAAGGGGCATCAAATTATAATAACTGGTAAATTAGGAGATAAGGAAATTCTTTTTCACCCCAAAGGGCAGTGGGGATCTGGAAAAGAGTGACATGTAGGATCTCTCATCACCTTTAAACAACTGAATGTATAATTGCAAAACAGTATTCTGCACGGTTATAGAACCTACTGCTGGAAGATGTGATTAACTTAGGTAGCTTTTTCTCACCAGTACAGACATGATGGCCTCTTTCTGTATTGTAAATTTTACTGGATTATATGCAATGAAACATTTCCAATAAAGGATAACATATGACGTGGAGAGATACATACAGAAGGTGGTATTCCCATACATCTGTTGCTCTGATCATCAATGGAAAAGGTTCCAGGTTTGAGAAGAATTGTAATGCATCTTGTATTTCATGCAATGAATCCATAGCAAAGAAAGTAAATGTTTAGACTGGTGGAAGAGGTGCTAATATTGTAACTGCTTTGCCCTGGAGTATTGAGCTTTAGGTTTTGTTGGACCTGCACTCTCTGTCTGAGAGATTATTCCAGACAAGTGGGTGTATTCCATCTACAGACCTTTTTAGATGAAAGGATTTGGGAAGTTGGGAGGTGAGCTACTAGCTGCAGGGTAAACAGCTTCTTACCTCCTCTTGTTCAAATTTCTGGTCCCCAAGATGGTGCCTCAACCATGACAATATTGTTTAATGTCAAGGTTAAGCATTGCTGAAGGTGGGCAATATGCCACTTGTGCAGTGTGTGTGCTACTTGCCATATATCCACCCATGCCCAAATGTTGTCAAGGTCCACTGCATGTGGACATGGACCTGCCTGATTTTCAGAGAAGCTGTGAATTGAACTGTGTGCATTGATGAGAGAACTTCCCCACTTGTGACTTTGTGGATTGAAGATGGTTGGGCTGGCAAGCTGTCCTGAAGAACTCCTGCACCAGTGTCCTGGGGCTGAGATGATTAGCCTCTAACAGTGACAACCATCTGTCTTTGTGCAAGGCTTGATTCTGGCCAGTGGAGATTTTGTTTTTCCTCTCTTGATTCCAGTTCTATCAGAGCTCGTTGATGTCAAAAGCAGCCACTGTTAACTTTGCATCTGAAATTCAGTTCTTTTGTTTGTTTGTTTGAACCTGGGCTGTTTCATCTGGAGCTGAGCAATCCTGGTGAACCCCAAACTGACATTGGTTAACAGGTATTAATCAGTAAGCAATCACACTGTCATAGAGTCACAGAGCAATACAGCGTGGATACAGGCCCTTCAGCCCAACCAGTCCATACCGACCACGGTGCCCACCCAGCTAGTCCCACTTTCCTGAGTTCAGCCCATGTCCCTCTAAGCCCCGCCCCTCCATATACCTATCCAAGTGCTTCTTAAATGACACTATTGTACCTGCCTTAACCACTTCCTCTGGCAGCTCATTCCATATACTCACCACCCTGTATGAAAGAGTTGCCCTTCAGGTCCCTTTTAAATCTATGCCCCCTAGTTTTGGAATCCCCTACTCTGGGCAAGAGACTGTTACAGTCCACCTTATCTATGCCTCTCATACTTTTAACCATATCTATAAGGTCGCCCCTCATTCTCCTACATGTCAAGGAATAAAGACCTAGCCTGGCCAACCTCTCCCTAGAACTCAGGCCCTCTAGTCTTGGCAACATCCTCATAAATCTTTTCTGCACTCTTTCCAGTTTAACCACATCTTTCCTATAACAGGGTGACCAAAACTGTACACAGTACTCGAAGTGCGGCCTCACCAATGTCTTATACAACTGCAACATAATGATCCAACTTATATCCTCAGTGCCCTGACTGATGAAGGCCAGCGTGCTAAATGCCTTTCTCACCACCCTATCCACCTGCGATGCTGGTTTCAACAAACTATGCACTTGTACTCCTCGGTCCCTCTATTCCATGACACTCCCTAGTTCCCTATCATTCATAGTATAAGTCCTACGCTGGTTTGACTTTCCAAAATGCATCATCTCACACTTATCTGTATTGAAATCCATTTGCCACTCCTCAGCCCACTTCCCTAACTGATCAAGATCCCCCTGTAATCTACCATAACCTTCTTCATTATTAACACCTCCTAATTTTGTGTCATCTTTAAACAAATGATCAAGCCTTGTGCATTTACATCCAAATCATTTATATAAATAATGAATAACAAGGGTCCCAACACCAACCCCTGCGCCACTAGTCACCGGCCTCCACTCCGAGAAACAACCTTCAACACCACCCTCTGCTTCTTACGTCCGAGCCAATTTTGAATCCAGCTAACTAGCTTGCCCTGTATTCCATGGGATCTAACCTTGCAGGCCAGCCTACCATGTAGGACCTTGTCGAAGGCCTTGCTAAAGTCCAAATAGACAACATCCACTGCCCTACCCTCATCTACCTTTTTGGCTACCTCTTCAAAAAAAAAACTCTAAAAGGTTCATCAAGCATGACCTTCCATGCACGAAGCCATGCTGACTCCTCCTAATCAGACTCCGTCTATGCAAATGCTGGTAGATCCTGTCCCTCAGAATTCCCTCCAGTAACTTCCTGACTAATGACGTCAGGCTGACCAGTCTGTGGTTACTTGGCTTGTCCTTGCTACCCTTCTTAAACAACAGAACATTAGCCTTCTGGTCTTCAGGAACTTCACCAGTGGTTAACGATAAGGCAAATATCTCCACAAGGGCCTCCACAATTTCTTCTCTAACATCTCCGCAAGATCTTAGAGAAGAAATTAGATCTCTGTCAATGATCCTCTCCATCACTCTTCTGATTACTTAGGGTAGGGTAATGGGCTGATAATTAGCCACATCAGATTTGTCCTGCTTTTTGTGAATAGGGCATATACAGGCAATTTTGTACATTGGAATAGGTTGCTCAGTGGTGCAGCTAATTCTGGAGAAGTCTTAGCTTTACAGCCAGGATTTGTCTGATCCCATTACGTTTGCTGTACCTAACGCTTTCAGCCATCTCTTAAGGTCAGATGGAGTGAACTATATCAGCTGAAGACTTCCTTCTGTGACGGTGGGACCTCAGGAGGAAGCTGACGATTGCAAATACTTCAGCCTTAAGACTTCAGATATATTCCTGCGCCAGACCAATGAAGGTCTTAGAACCTTGCAGGTCACAATATCTACACTAAAATGATACTGCTCTATACCAAGTTCAACCTTGAAACTATGCAGGATGGAGATGAATGAATCTTGTATAAAATGAGTAATGCTTGTGAACACTTTATTACACAAATTACATTCAGCGCTTGAAAATAGTCCTCTGACAAAATAAGTTTCCCCCAGAACTAAAGTATTGACATTTACTATGAATACATCAAAAATGATCTTTTTCTGTATATACAGATTAATCCTCTGTATAAACAGTTTTCTCCAGTAAACAAGACAGTTATAGATATAAACTAAGACAGAAAGTAGCAGCTTTGCTTCCCTTTTATAGTATGATTGGATTACAGTAGACTGAGAATGCTTGATAAAGAAGGCACAATATTACACACTGGAAATATCAAACTAAAGTGCCAGACAGGACGGTATCCAAATGTTACACCTCAAGCAGAGAAAAGTAACCGACTCACCAACACAGGTTTATAGCTCCGGCAAAGTAAGGCAATAACATTTAAAGAATATTCAATATGGCTCAAAGCAGTAGATTTTGCTTCAGCATTAATTCCTGGTCCCCAGAATAAAACTGACTTGATTGTTTAAATATGATAGCAAAAGCATGATATGAAACTCTCCACAAATAAATAAAAACTTACGTGTAGCAAAAACAGATTAATACAACTACAATCAAACACAAATCCTGAATACATCTGCTTTTAGGGCAACAAAATTAAACGCAATGTATCATCAGATCAAACTGGAATCAGCATAGTTCAGGAGGATGAGGTGGTGGGTGGAAGTGGTGGTGCAGAACACTCTTCTATTTCTGAGTCGGTGCCTTCTTCATCATCTTTTTCTTGATCGCTTCCTTCAGTACTCAATCTGTCAAAACCTTTCCGACTGTAGCCTCTGTGGCTTGCAAAGAAGTTCCCCAAGTTCAATCCTCTGCTGTTTTTCCCTGCCAAAAAGAACATATTTTAAATTCCTTGGAAGTTGCAAAACATTGCTGGTCTAACAACTCATTTGTTGCTGATGCAAAATTTTGGCAACAGTGTAGCCAGAATGACAAAATTGAGAGATTTGTAACTAGTGAAGATAGGAACGCTGCAAATGATTTTGCCTTCCTTTTATAACTGTCTTACCCCCAAGTCTCCCCAGGATTCCTCCCGATGATTGCTTTGACTCTAATTTGCTGTCACCATCATCTATAAAGACAAAGAAAGCATGTCAGACTGTAGGTTCTGATAAACAAGCAATACAGTTGGAGAGTTCACAAATTAACACAGTAAACAAAACTATGATTTTTATGAAGTACGAATCAGCTTACTGGTAATGCTAGTGATAAGAAACAATAATAGATTTCAGGTCAGCACCCTGGTCAACACATGGAATTCCCAAATTATTAGAAAAGTACCAAGGAATACCAAGTACCAAGGATGGTTGGGCAAGGTAGACAAATAGTCTTCTGACTGAAAATACAACTCTTGTCCAATTTATTTTGATCAGATACTAAGTTCATATTCGTTGAGAAAATATGCTTCAGCCCCATGTCTCAGTCCCAAAAAATATCCTTTAATGAAACTATATGTCACTTTTAATCTCACACACCAACCATTTTGAGAGCGTGCTGATTTAATGAAGGGTTGTCTTTAGGAACTAAATTGAAATGGTCATTCCTTGATGAAAAACACCATGATGCTGGAGGAACTCAGCAGGTCAGGCAGCATCCATGGAGAAAAGCAGGCAGTCAATGTTTTGGGTCAGGACAGGCAGATAAGTGATGGAATGTGATTGATGGGCTTGTCTCCAAATATATGAAAGTTCAATATTATTCATACAATATGTGTGCCACAGTTTAAAGGCTGAAACAGATAAATCCAAAAAAGTACAGTTTGAATATTACATGTTTTAGTTCAAAACTATTTGCATCTCAAAGTTTATTCTATACCTCCATACATCTTGCCCTTTCGCCAGTGGATGAAGACTCCAATTCCCACTAACATCACAACAGGAATAATGAGCAGTAATGTAATAAGGACAGGCGAAACTGCAGTACTGGACTGTTTGAGAACACTTTTGCTTTTATGTTTCTCCAGCACATCAGGCGATCTCATCTTCCCTTCTATTTCTGCTTCCATGAATGTTTCAGTTGCTTAAAATAAAAATAATATGAAACAGTTATTAATCTTTGCAACAATTTAATAAATTTGTTTGCACTAGTAATTTTGAAATGCAGTTTAAAATTTGTTTCAATAATGCATAGTTTCTATTTCTTAAAACACTGATATTGTTTTTTATTCTTTTATTCACACTGAACAATTTACATTTTTGCTGCAGTGCAGATTTTTGCAGTAAGTTGTTCAAAGAAAGGCAGGAGATGCTCACCATCTATCTCGTGCATCTCAATACCAGGTCCAGCTTTCTTCACCGAACGATGCTCAGCTTCTTAAAACAAAAATAAAATTTTATCCATTATAAATCCTTCTGAGATTTCAGCTCACTTCGAGAAGTTTTGCTATGTTAAATAATAATCCCCAAAGTCATCAGTTGAAAAAGGAAATTCCCATGTGGGTACTGCAAACATCAGTAATGTTTTTGCATCTATTTCCATGTCTAAAAACACGTGGATGATTCAAGCAATGGCTCATGAGTCATGGTGACCTGCTTACAAAATTAATGTTGCAAGGAAACCCTGACAATCATTGTAAAATCTCACATGCATCTACCTTATCTCTGTTACCTTGAGAAATGACTTGTATGAATGTAAAGCAATGAAATATTCAATTCTTTTCAAATGATATTGAGTGGCAATTTTGAGTCAGCCAGGAAAATAGCTTTTCTTTAAAACTTCTTGGTCAACCTTATAATTGTCTAAAAATTGCAAGAACTATTTATTCATGTTTGTTTCTGAATAGCAAATTTGCTTAAAAAAATCTTTTTCTCTAGTACTCCAGGATATCAGTTATGCGGTTTATGCTCTGAGCATCCATTGGAGATTAAATAAAATTATATGCTTTGTCATATAGCTTCCACTTACAGTAACTAGAAGGAAGGGATTTAAGCTAACTGGCAAGAGAGGAGAGATGTTAAGAATCCTTATTATCCAAAGAAGAAACAAAGAAAGGAGACACTGAATAGATTAGCCTGATAGGACAAATATATGCTCCTTCAAGATTCTAAGATGCTAAAGGACTATGAAGAGTATTCTCTACTAATGGTATATTTAAAACTTCTGTCACACATCAGTGCTATCCATATAGAAATTTCTTTATCGAAAGACACAAGATTTTATTGCTGTTCAGAACTGTGGACTGTTTTGATGGAATGAAGGAGGAATTGGTTCCAGTGATTTAGGTGTCAATAGATTTACGATAACTGACAAAAGAATCAGAAGCAAGATAAGTAATTTTTGTTGTTGTAACCTAGAAATAAACTGCCTTAAAGGGTAGTGGAAAATATTCAATGATGCCTGATAGGGGTGTACATGATGATGAGGCACTGATCATGTGGATAGTCAGAGGCTTTTTCCCAGGGCTGAAATGATTGCCATAAGAGGACACAGGTTTAAGGTGTCGGGGAGTAGGTACAGAGGAGATGTCAGGGGTAGGTTTTTTTTTAACTCAGAGAGTGGTGAGTGTGTGGAATGGGCTGCCGGCAACAGTGGTGGAGGCGAATGCGGTAGGGTCTTTTAAGAGACTTTTGGGGAGGTACGTGGAGCTTAGAAAAATAGAGGGCTGTGGGTAAGCCTAATAATTTCTAAGGTAGGGACATGTACAGTACAGTTTTGTGGGCCGAAGGGCCTGAATTGTGCTATAAGTTTCCTATGTTCTAAAAGGAAATTGGATAAGTGGTAGAGAAGGGAAAAAAATTTGAGCTGAAGAAAAACAGTTGAGTAATCAAAGATATAACAAAGGCTCTGTGGGCCAAATGGCTGCCTCTGCTGCTCCATTCTACTATACAATGATGTCAGGAACCATAATCCTATAAATATCAATTTTTCCACTGCACTCCTGAGATAAATAAACGCTAATCAAATCTGAAGCTACAATCTGATCAATTTTAGAAATATGATTCTCTATAGAGCCTTATTTTGTTGGCGTGCAGATCCATTAAAAAAAAGAGACATTAATGAAAAAATATTCATGTCTTGCAACCCCAAATTATCTCCAAAGGTCACAATTAACTAAAATTATTTCTGCTACCTCAGAATAGAATCAGAGGTAAATCAATGGCAATTTCTGCAATGACTCACTCGAGAATGCATTTGTGGGACAAGCTGTTTTGTGGACATCTGTACAATTTTGAACATGGCGATAACAATGCCATAGTACAGTGGTGCTCACAGTTATGCGACTCTGGAGCCACATTCAAAGTCACTATTAGCCACATTACTACTGCATACCCTGTAAACCAACCTACCAAAGATGTACATACATATTAAATATGTAATCATAGAGAAAACTAAATCTTCTGAAAATTTCCATCAAATAAGAATGCCTCATTGTTATGTCATACTTGCTCTGTTCCAATATTAAACAAATATTTGTACAGCATCGAAACATGGACACGTTGAGGAACCAGTTGTCTGCATAAACAGTGATCAGTTTCAGACCACTTGTGACAAATAACTGCCTGCTGTTCTGACAGTGAGCGGTTCTTGTTTATACTGTTGCATCTTGTGATTTCATCACTGCTTGTAACTATCAATATATTCAATGGAAGCAGTTTGAAGGCTGGTTCTGGCCTATATCATGGGTTCTTGTATTAACTATGGAGAATTGACTACGTCTCTCTCTACCCGCAAATAGCTAGTGTTCCAGTGTTAATATATACTAGTAAATGTACTATAGTTACTATATTTTAGTTTAATCAAATTTCATATTATACCAGAAATTATTGAAGAGCTGCAAAATGTCCAAGTACCACAGGCAGATCAAGAGTCCCAGTCTGGTATCACTGCAGCAGCATATACAACGGTCCAGAGAACACTATTCAAGGGGACAAAAGTCAAGGGGACAGAATTGTTCTGGGACTCCTAACCAGACAAAGTTGAAGGTATAATTCTCCACAGCTCACACTTGAAGTGCATCATGAACCACACCAAACACCTGGTACATTGGTAAGAATTAATTTGAAAAGGAAGCTTCAAAACAAAGAAAACAGTAATTTATATGCACCATTTTCCAAAATAATGCTGATAAAGTACTCAGATACTTCCATACTGTAGGAGTAGCTACACACTCTGCAGTGACACATGAATATAATGAATCATTTGAAAGCTTACTTTCTGCTGATACAAATTTCCACACTCTGCTTGCTTGGACATCCCCAGCATAGACAGTCTTGTCATCTGCTGCAACAATATCATGGGGCATCAGGAATTTCTTAAGAAAACAAATCAATGTTAATTTGTATGTTCAAGAAGAAACATTTCATTCCAATCTTAAAAAAAATATGCAAAAATTATTTCAATTTACAGCAAAGTTTCTGTTTACTTCTACCTGTTTTTCTGGTTTGAAGGTATCCAGTAATTCTCCAGTTGTAAAGTTCAGAACAAATCCTTGCACTGGCACTCCTTTGCCAACAAGAGCTTCTCCATTTACTGCATATAACTGACCACCTAAAATAAAAAATAATGGAATTAAATAATAACTAATCAAATTAAACAATGGATGTCTGATCAAAAATTTATATTCCTTAAATTTGGTTCTAATTTTGCCAAAACCTTTTCTAGCCTGGGAATTACTGCAAAGCTAAACAAGGTTTAATAAGATGTTAAAACATGACACCTATAGTCAGTCTTGATATTTTTGAATTAGTCCCACCTCACCTATTTAAGACATGTTAAAACATGACACCTATAGTCAGTCTTGATATTTTTGAATTAGTCCCACCTCACCTATTTAAGACAGATATGGTCAATGACTAACATGTACTGCTTATTTCTTTCACATATGTGGGAAATGCTGGCAGGGTCCTGGGGCTAAGCCAGAGGAGGTAAAGCGATGGTTAGCAAGAGAAATGGAATGGACAAAGATGACTTTTGGAAAAACTGGCATCTCTTATGTTGAGTTAGGATTTGAAAATGGATGAGCCAGTATCAAGTAGAGAGCTTGGCAGCACTCAGAGGCAGAGGGGTGAACGAACAGACAATGACGATAAAGCAGGGAAGGGACAGGGACCTGGCATCGTTCAAGGGTGATGAAGAGATTCTGGGAGAGCAACACTGGGCCTGGGGAGGGCTTGGAAAACGATGGGAAAGTGTGCAGCTTAATAGGAATGATTTGCCAAATATGTGCATGAGCAACCATTGACGACTCAAGCACAGGCAGAGACTTCAAAACAGGAGCCAAAAAGCACTAATACACAAACAAAATTCAAGAATCCTCTGCAGGTAAAGAACACAGACTCCAGAATAAAGGGAGTCAGGGTGCAGAGGGGATTCACCTGGATACTGCCTGGGATAGAGCAGTGAGACTGGATCATCTGAATTTGTTTTCTTTGGCACAGAGATGGCTGAAGGGGAACATGTTTGAGGTGCACAAAATTACGAGGGGCATAGGTAAGGTAGAAAGTGCGAAGCTTTGAAAATGAGAAGTGAGAAGAAATAACCAGAGGGCATAGGTTGAAGGTAAGGGACCGGAGGTTTCACATGGAATTGAAGGATTTTTTTCACCCAGAGGGAGGTTAAAATCTGGCACACACTGTCCGAGGTGCTCTCGCAGCATTTAAGTAGATTTAGAAGAGCACTTAAAATAATATGGCATAGAGGGCCATGGGCTGGGGAGCTGCAAAATGGAATTAGTATACATAGGTACCCGATGGCTGGTCACTGACACGGTGGGCCGAAGGACCTCTTCCATGCCATACTACTCTATGATTATGACTCTTGGGTTACTGAGGCAAAGCTGTGGGTTGGATGGTGCGATGAATAAACATGGATAGATATAATGATTGCCAGAATCAATACATTTTTATCTCATTTATAATATTAGGCATTAAATTTGGGCAACTATTGTCACGCTATTACTTGGCCATTTATTTTTTTCCCCTCCCCCAAACGTTTGGAGCTTATAGAGCTTTAAGTATTCAGATAAAAAGAGAAGGTGGGATGGGAGAAGAGTGTAGGTGGGGGAGTGGGGTGGGCGGGGTGCTGGGTAGAAGGATTGGGAAAGAGGAGGAAAGAGCCATGCTCCTTATTGGAGCATTGGCATGGTAAGTAAATTGGATTTGTCAAAATGTTATATTCCAGAAACTATTTTGAGATTTTATTTAACTGCTGTAACTGCTTTTCAGTACAGATATGGGCAGGCTTATTAGTTAATTGAATTTTAAACATTTTCACAGATTTACATCCACTGTAGAATCTTGAAAAAGGCAAAACCATGCTTACACAGATACACAATCTCCAGTATTACCATTGTCAGATGTGTAGGATACTGCAAACAGTCGCTCTCCAAATTCAGGATGATGAATCTCCCGAATGAATTCTCCAGATCGTGCTATAAAACACTGGATTCGCCCATTCTCTCTGTCAGCAACACAGAGCTGGCCTAATACTGGCACAAATGTCAAACTATGCGGAATGAAGAATTGACCCGGTTTAGGTATCTGGGAAGGCGAGCTTTCTGCAAGGTAAAAATTATGTTTCATGCTTTCAGAATTACTGCAATATTAAAAAAGTCTTAACAATAAATTTGACAGATTTAAGGCAGTAATATAGTATTGCTGTTCCACAACATTGAGAATGCCTCGGATTATAACAGCTTTAACTACTTAAACTGCTGACCTGAGACTCACCTTCAACCATTTATAAAGAAATCATACCTGCCAAAATATCACACAGAAAATAGTTTATCATATATTATTACTTAGTATGTTATTAGATTTCTATATACCTTTTAAAGATAGTCCAGTCACCTTACAGCCAGTCACAATACACATGGAATCATCTGAATGATGTACATGGTTGTATTCATTGTGATTTAATGTTATGGAATATAAATAACCAAAACCAAGCCATAACTTCACAAGTGATTATAGGTCAGCTCATATCATATAAAGAAAAGATATGATCATCAGATCACATGCTGCAACTACTTAATTAATTGCTGTACTCTAACCTGGTAATGGGAGTGAGTTATTTACCCATAGAATCACAGAGCAGAGTCACAATATTTGGATATCACAGGTCATTCGACCCAATAACTGAAGAGCAAGGGGCGTGTTTATTTTAAAATTTCAATAAAATTGTCAAAAAAAACTGTCATAGAAACAAGTTAAAAAAACTTACAATGTTCCTGAGACCATCAGGTAAATTAATTAATTGCTAAACTGAATGCTTAACACCATTCAGTGTGTAACGTGCCCTGACAAATTAGCTGGGTGAGAGCAAGCACATCCGGGATTTGGACTTCAGCTCGACAAACTAAAAATTGGCATAAAACATCTTCAACCCATTTCTCTTATCTCCCTACAGAACAGTGAGGCCAGCTGGTCTGCCTTCACCTAATCTTTTTGATTTCTGTGTCATTTTATCATGGCATTATGAGATGAAAACTCAGGGGAGAAATTTTAATCCCAGATGTTGCATGAGATGGCGATATGTGAAAGATAAAAAGAATTCAAAATCTCAAACTCAACTCAACCTGCCTGTGGCTTACTCTAATATGTCTATGACATATATTTTTTTAAATATGTTTTTAAGGAAGCTGTTTGCCTCTAATTTAACAGGATTTTTATTATTAACTGCTGCAAGCTGGGAAATCCAGTAGGCAAGGCTATGTAGGAAAGTCAGCAGGAATTACCATAATTGTGTTAATGGCACTGTTTGTGAATCAGGAGGAGCAGCAGTGTTTCCACCAGGCCCAATAAGCTTACTTCTATATGTACCCTCAACCAACCTCCAAGTCAATCCAGCCAGCAGTTTGGCAGGACAACTGCTAAAGGCAATTCCAAAGACCTCCAGCTGTTAATTTCTGTGTTAATTGTCTGGAAATATGCATCCATTCCCTCACTCTGGTCCATCCCTTCACCACTTTCTTCAATGTCTCAAGTAAACATTAGAACAAAAGTGATTCTTACCATTTTTGAAAGTGTGGGGTGCTTATTTGTACAGAAGATATTAAATTGTTGGCAGACTTGCACTTATCTAATGAGCCTCATCTACCACTTTGGTATATGGATTGGAATCTTTAAGTACTGAATTATATTATTGTTAGGTACACCTCAAGATGGGATATAAAAAGTTGTGATTGGAAGATACCTCTTTCAGTCATTATTAACTATCAGTCCTTAAAAAGCCAAAATTGAATATTCAAATCCCATCATAGTAAATGGTGAAGCTGAAAATAGTAAACCTGGTTATACGTGACGGATACCAAAGCAATGATGTCTGGCCTCCAGCCCCACACTGTGGACATTTCTGCTTGCCACATCATTCTCATTTATCCCATCAACTGATACAGTTGCTCCTCCACTGTATTTTGAATGCTTTCCAAAGTCTAAATTTTGTCTTTAAAAACAGGTGATTTAAAAATTCTTGAGAAACACAATACCTTCTCCCCACTGCATAATGAACTTTCCCTCTGGAGAAAACTGAATGATCCTGCTGTTGCAGTAGCCGTCAGACACGTAGAAATGACCACTAACTGGATCGACTGCCACATCGGTGGGCTTACAGAAATGATAACTGTCACTTCCTGGCTGAAAGGCTTGTCCAAGAACTAACAAAATGTCACCGTTGCTTCCCAGTTTGTAAACCTAATTTGGGGACAGAAATAGCAACATCACAGTCATAACTGTAAGCATTTTGCAAAACATGTACTTGATTTCAATTTTAAATTAAAAAGAAAAATAGGCCTAGAAATTCAAGTGCAGGTGGTCACAGCAGCAGATTTTGTTGTGGGGCCACTCACATAGCTAAAGTACCACCTTGGGCCCAGAGTCCTGGGACAAGTATGGGACTTACCTTCTGGGGTTCCAATCTAAAGCTGTCCTACTATGGTTACTTCCCCTGGGACAACTTGGTTTAATTCTTACCCCTGCCCCTTCCCACCTACCCCCACCCAAAACTCCAACTGAAGCATTGCATGGACAGCAATGTAATTTGATGGGCATCTGACGTGAATCCAATGTAAGGTGACTTCATTATCATACAACTGACATTGAGAAAGATATAGCTGGCTTTTTAAATCACCTGAGGTAGCCGTTAGTATTGGAATTGGTTTATTATTGTCACATGAACCAAGGTACAGTGAAAAACTTGTCTTGCATACTGTTCATACAGATCAATTCATTACACCGTGCATTGATGTTTATCTGGTGCAAATGTTCCCTGTCACTTTGTTGGTCTGGGCAGAGGAGGTTGTGTTCAAATCCCACTTAAGGTGACTTCTTACTGAATACAAGACTTAGAGGTCTGGTATATGTGAAAGCATTTTAACTGCATTTCTTCAAAAAGATTATAAAATGGAAATTGTGACCTCACCAAGTTGTTCACCTACCTGATGAAGTGCCACATCAGTTACCCAGAAGTTGTCATTTTTGTCCGTGCTTATACCATGTGGTAGATAGAAGCTGCAATGTGAAGTGAAGATTGTTAGCTTGACTAATTTCAAGAGCAAATATAATTAACACACTTTCAATCGGTGACCCAGCATAGTTGTTACCTCACACTCAACAAGATGATAGGTTAGTGTAGTGACAACTGGGTCAAACTTTAACAATTTTCCAGCAATAGAATAACCAGAGGATGGCCAAAAGTCTGCAGTTGTTTCTTTTTCTCCAACTAAAAAACTTTCTGATGTCACATGGTTAGCAATAAGCTAGTTCATGCACAATTTGACATTCCAGCCTATCCGATAACCCATATACATGAATACTTTTTTAGTTTGTAAATAATCAATTCTTATGTCATGGGAGAGCCAAGACTGGAAAGCATACTTTGCTATTAGCCCTGGATCAGATTTTAAACTATGCCTGAATAAATGTACAGTAGCAAATCTATTATACTTAGTTTCCTGATAAGGTTTGTTTGAGAGGATTTGATTTAATCTGCTTGGATCTTCTATTTGAGTCAGGCAGATTTGGGTGGACTTGGGTACATGAATGCATGTTTGGGTTGGATGACAGGTACTGTCTTTGGAGAATCACAATTCCATTGAATAAACAGTGCATAGTCATTAGCCAATTTACTGCAAATGTCTCAAAAGAGAGCAGGATGTGTTTAGGTCATGGCTGATACCACTGTGTTTAAAAGACAGGTGCATAATGGGACATGGTAGTAGAACAGCAAGTAATTGGATAAATAATTCAAAATCTTGGGACAAACAATTCAAAAATCTAAGTTCAAATCTCACATGCCAGCTGTGGAATTTAAATTCACTAATAATCCAGAACTTAAAACAAATTAGCCTTTGGTTATGAAGACCACAAAACCACTGGATTACACTACTGCAATCTGCAGCCTCATCCCTCACACTACCATTATGATCAAGCCAAGGGATCAAGGTTTCCTGCAGGAGGAAATCTGCTATCCTTGCCCAGTCTGGCCTATGTACAACTCTAGACACACCAATGTGACAGACTTTTAAATGCCTCTGAAGTGGTCAGTAGGCAACCCAGTTGTACCATTACCACTACATGGAAACCGAGAAAGAATAAAATCGGATAGTCCACCACGTATTAATTTAGGCACCAAATTTGGATAAAAGCAGCCTCGCTCCCAGCCCATTCAAATTGAAGAGGATTTTGCCTTACAAACTTATAAGGACTGGTGCCTAAATTGGGAGAGCAGATCCACAGACTATGAAGCAAAAGTCTTCCTCACTGAATCATAACTTAAAGACAATGTGCCAAGATATCTTAATAACAATCCTTGGGTAAGTTTATCCCACCACCAGGACAGAGCCACCAGAGATGGAGCCACAGTAGTAGGTGGGAGGAAAATGTCACCGGAGTCCTCAACATCAACTCCAGAAACAATGACGTCTCATGGCCTCAGGCCAGACATGAGAAAGGAACTCTCATCTTAATTGCCATCTATTGTTCTGCCTCAACTGATGAATCAATGTTCCTCCAGGTTGAACAACACTAAGAAGCACTGAACAAGGCAATAGAGTGTACTTTGGATGTGGGCTTCAATGTCAATCAACAAGAGAGGCATGGTAGCACCACCAAGGATGGAATAGGCCGAGTCCTGAAGGATGTAGCTGCCAGATTAGATTTGGTAGCAGGAAGTGAGGGAACCAACCCAAGGCAGACACCTAAATAACTTCATCCTCACCATTCCAACCGTTGCAAATGCCATTGTCTATAATAGCGTTGGCAGAAGTGATCACTAGACAGTCCTTGTCCAGTCCCATCTCCATACCAAGGACTTCTTCACTGTATCTTCTGGCGCTATTATAGACAATGGGACAGACTCAGAATGGATCTGGCAGCTCAAAGCTGGGCACTCTTGTGGAGCAGTGGAAAATTAGCAAAAATGTGCACTACTACAACAACCTGTAGCCTCCTAGCATTGCATATCCCTCACTCTGCCATTACAATCAAGCCAAAGGATCAAATCTGGTTTAATGGGAAGTACAGAAGAATGCCAGGAAAGGCACCAGGCATATCTAAAAATGAGGTAGCCAACTTGGTGAAGATGCAATTCTAGACTACTATACTTAACAACAAAAACAGCCTTCAACACACAGAAATATGTGATCCCACGACCCATGGATCACATCAAAGTTATGTAGGCCTGTATCATCTACCTATTAACTTTTCTGTACCACCATCCAGGGACTCAAATACTACTCCCAGGTGAAGCAGTGCACTTCTAGTTTTGTGTTCTGTATTCAGTTCTCACAATCTAGTTTCCTTTACACTGGAGAAATCAAACAGAGATTGGGTGACCATTTTGCAGAATCTCTCTGTCCAGGTTGCATGGATGACACTAAGCTTCCAGTTTAGTCTGCCATCCCATTCCCAGTCAGACTTCTCTACCTTCAGTCCCTTACACTGTTCCAATGAAACCCAATGCAAGCTCATGGAACAGGACCTCATCTTCCGACTAGGGATCTTACAACCCTCAAAAATGAAATCAACGAATTAGATAACGACTTTCAGTTTGTAATAGAACTGGCCAGTTCTGATGAAAGGCCGTCATCTTGTAATGTTCACTCCTATTTTCTCCCTCCATTGATGATGATGCCTGACCTGTTGAGTTTTTGCAGCATTCCGTTTCTAGCAACTGTACTGCTTTCTATCTCACAGTTCCAGTTTTATTTTGCTCTATTTTCATTTACCTTCTTCTGTGCACTTTGCCTCCAGATAGATCTACTGCAAATAACAAGCCTTCATCACTCTCATCCAGCACATGCATATTATTCAGCTGGTGTCTTCACCCTTTCATGGACACTCCTCTTGTCCTCTCCATCCCTCCTCCTACTCTGCAACTTCAAACCAGTTTGCTTTTTACCTATTTCCAGTTCTGATGAAAGGTCACTGACCTGAAGCACTAACACGGAGTTTCCCTCTCCACAGGTACTGCCTGACCTGCTGACTAATTCCAGCAGCTTTGTTTTTATTCATAATTTCCAAAAAAATTTGCTTTATCACTTTTGATGCTGCACAGAAATATTCCAGGGTTTTTGTTCTCTGAAATTTGGCCAAACATTTATTTGGATTTCTGCTTATGTGAAGTAATTACATGGCTGGATCCTTTGGGAACTGAATGGGTTTGAGAATGTGGTGCGAGTAATTTACATTTTGAAAATCACAGGACAGATTTGACAGACCAATTAGTCGTTTAATGCCTATCACTGTCGTAGACTTGCATGTTTGTAATGGCATATTTAAATACTGAATTATTTAAGTCAAAATTAAAAATGAGAAAAAAAATGTTCACACGATTACTGAAAATCAGCATTTGAGTTAGAATGCCAAGTGCAGTTTAGTATTAAAATGTTTGGTTGCAAATATCTGGATGAAATACATCAGAAACTACACCAAAATTCAAATTGCTGAGAATTTGTTTCCAGAGTTAGCAGAAGGTTTCTACAAATATTAGACTTTTTTCCCCATTCCTTTCCCTTTTCCACATGAAAGATGATGCCAAGTTTGGTGTTGAAACCCTGGCCATCAGGGTAAACGAGGATCATCTTTGGAATCACTGTGACCTTCTGCCCAATCTCACAGCAGCCGCATTGCACTCGACCACATGGCTGCTCCTTGCATAGGCTCTGCAGCTGCAATACCCTTCCTGCAAGCTCACTGGTCCCCAGGTCTGGCTGGTGTTGCCATGTCAATCATTCTGAGAGACAGAACAGGCCATGGGCATCTAAACTTAAGGCTCTGCCCTCAAACAACGGTGAAAGCCTTCTGATAACCTGCGCTGTCAGAAGGCCTTTTCATTGTTTCTAAATATCTTTGATGATCAAAGACATTGAGAAACAGTTGAAAAAATGTAAATAATTCGAATTTAAAATAAAAAATTAAAAATAACTTTCCTTAAAACATATTTAACTGATGTATATTAATTAAAAGCATTAATAATTTATGAATACCACAGCCTTGGTGCTCGTCTTTAGGCTGAGCGAGAATGCTTTTGTACTTCCCCTGCAGTGCACAGACACAGAAATCCCAAGTGTCCTCACGACTGCAGTGCAGCTAGTTGGCAGCTCCCTACAGAGCCTCCAGCTATCCATCATCTTTTGCATTCTTGTAAGAAAAAGAATTCTAAAATCTTAAACTAAACTGTTTACAGATGACAAACTAATTATGCCAATTTAAAGCTATGAAAGAAAGCATTCTTGGAAGAGCAAAAGGTTATATACTTAAACACACGACATTTGAGAAGCATTTTCAAAATCGTATTTTCAAAAGGCTAGCAACTGTGATGCAAAATCTGCAACAACAGAATAGCTCAAAAACATTAATCTTACTTACATATATGCTCCCACAGCATTCAGCACTTCTGCACTGGCAGGATCCAAAGTGAGGATAGTGTTGTGCAGAATTGGACCAATACCCTGGGGCTGATAGACGTGCTTTTGATCAAAAGAACTAGCGGAAACAAAAGACAAAGTGAATTATTAGCATTGCCAGTGTTGCATCCCGATTGACCATATTTAATGTAATATCTAATCATTAATAATATTTAATTGACATTAAATAACAGACATTTGAGTGGCATGCATTGGTGATGAAGACATATCATTTTAGTGCATTAAATGTACGTGATTTTTTTCCCCTTGTACACGGAAAATCCTATCTCAACAACTTAATAATGTATCAGTACCTACTTAAACACGACCTGCAAAATTAGTAATGTTCAGCACAAACTATTTTAAGTGACAAGTACATGCAGTGCCAGAATCTTTGGGTCCTGAGTTTCAGAATTTATATAAATTCATCAACAGAATAGAAGCATGGCCACAACAGATATATCAGTGGGAATGTTCACCTCTCTCTGATGGGCACAAAACCTGACTCCAAACCTGCCACAAATGCACGTGCCTCTGGTTAAACACGAGTGCATTTGGGATTGGCCAAGAAACCTGCAGTGGACAGGCAGGCTCCATTACTTAAATAAGGCTCCATTCCTTCGATTTCGACAATCATAAATTTAACAGCAGGTTGGACTTCCCAGGTCTTGGGAATTCTGGCAACTGAAGAGAGACCAATTAAAATACTTTGTGCTGAACATCACTAATTTTGCAGGGTGCTTAAATAGGTACTGATACAGTATTAAGTTGTTAAGATAGGATTTTCCATGTGTGAGGGGAAAAATGTCACATGGTACATTTAAAGCACCAGAATGATATGTTTTCATCACCAATACATGCCACTCAAATGTCTGTTACTTTATGTCAGTTAAATATTATTAACGATTAGATATTACATTGAATATGGTCAATTGGAATGCTTGGTGAGCCTAAGGAGCAAAATTCAAACACCTACTCCCTCAAGCAATCTTCCTACATGACATTTTTCTTCCAAACGTGCTCCCCCCACACTCTGTGAACTTTTTTTATGTGACAGAACCTCCCCTTTTTCTAGTTCCTGGCCTAACTCCCCTCCCACTGGTCCCAGTGAATATCGAGGTCGTTAGTGACAAAGCAACAACGCCAGTTAGTTGTGAGTAAAATACAGAAAATTTACACTTGACTTCAAAAGTCTGGGTCAAAAGTGTATTCTCTATTTGCCATGGTGAACTCAAAATTCCAGTCTTGCCTTCATGAGAGAGCAACAAGTAAAAAGCTCACAGAGGTACAAGAGCTGGGGAATGAGACAAATTGAAGTGCTCTTTCAAAAAGCCAGCAAGAGCCTAAAGTAACAAATAGCCTCCATCTGTGCCGCAACCATGCTATAACTTTTAAAATTACTTTCCCATTGGGGGAAGAAAATGGTGCAAATACTGAACAGGAATAATGCAGTAGCTTTGAGGAGGATGCAGCTAATAGAGTGGGAGGATGGACAGCCAGTAACGATGGTGCTGAGGTGACAAAATTGTGTATTAATGTTTAGATTGAGGTGGGGCACAGGTGAGCAACGTTTCAGAAGCGAATGCAAGAGTTCTTGTGTGAAGAGTGTTGGCTTTTGTGTCAAGCAAACATGTTCACGGTTCAATCTGGAGAAATAAACAACCTAATTGGTATTTCTTTTCTTTACAATTCCAGCACTGGATAGTTGTTAAAATATATTCTAACAGGCAAGAGGATTCTCAATGCACCAAAATACTAAATTGTGGAGAAACAGAAACTCACTTACTTCTCATCCCACACGTGGTTTCCTCGATGAAAAATTATGAGATTATTTTTGGAATTCAGAGCGACTCCAGAAACCTGGCCCAGTTTCAGTTTCCCTCCAGGCCAGTTAACCACTTCCTCCATGTGTGGGACTACAAGTTGGAATGAAAAAAAGCTCAATAGCAATAAATAGATAATACAATTCATTATTATTGTGTTTATGCCAGTATTACATTTGGCATTTTAATGCAATTGTATGTGTTTCATTACCATACACGAAAAACAGGTATTAGTACAATTATTTTTAAAAATATTAAAAACATGATAAATCTCTCAGTAAGGCATTAATGAAAACATGTGGAGTCTTTTCACAATTGAAAACCTGGCACTAAATGAATAAAGAGTACAGACTGATTCAATTACCAAGTCCAGTTACTGTTTTGAGACTTGTTGGCAGCTACCTAGCAATTATCAGAAGTGAATTAGAGAAGTTAATAATTTACACCTGCGATTAAAATATGTTGAATACAATATTCAGCATTCCTCGTAACCATACGAGCATTAGACACAGAAATCTGCAGGGACAGTATGTCAATTAAGTGTAGAGATGTACCAACAGAAATCTCCAGAGCATGCAGGATTGGAGGGAGCATCCTCGATTTTAACAATTGTGAGCAGGTGTCTCCACCAGTGACAGCTAGAAGCTAAGAGTCTGCCAACCAAGACAGCTTGCCATATGTGGCATAGGCTATCCTTTATCAAGGAACAGTGGGTGCCAGGGTCACTTTTCCAGCAGGTGCCTATAATTCAACAGCTAATGGCATCATGTATAAAGAGGCGACACTGGAAAGTCACCAGCTTGCACATGGAGGATACGTGAACATGACGACAATAGATCAAAAGGTAATCGTCCTAATATTGAGGGCAATTATATTTTTTTTCCAGGCACAATGGACAGATTGTGAAAGAGCATTTGACCAGTGAATAATATTCATTTTTATTTGAAATTTAATTTATATTCTTAGAAAATTGCCAAAACTGAAATTGCATCATATCCTTCCCTGTGTTCTGTTCATTGTTAGTTTAGTATAGTAAGGCAGCTGTTAAGTTATTGAATTAGAAGAAAGGGTTCTGGATCATTGATCCAGGAATATGAATTTGAATTCCACTAAGGCAGGTAGTGAATTTAAATTCAAGTAATTAAATAATAATATCTGTAATTTAAAGCAGTCATAATAACTCTGAAACTACTACATTGTTATATTTAATTTAGAGATGCCCTTTGGGGAAGTAAATCTGCCATCCTTACCTGGCCTGTCTACAGGCTGACCAATATGGTTGAATTTTAATTGCCCCTTCGATTCAGGGGAAATAAGGGATGGATAATAAATGCTGCCATTGCCAGCAACATTCACATCGCTGTCGACATGACAAGGGTGGCATAGTCCTGCAGTCGACCTACTGCTTCAGAGCTCCTCAAGAACCCAGGTTAAATTATCATCTCAGGAGCTGCCTCTATGGGGTTTGCACGTTCTCCCCGTGACCACTTGGGGGATTCCTCTCGCATCCTGAAGACGTGCTGATGAGTTAATCGGTTACTGCAATTTACCCTTTAGTGTAGGTTAATATATAAAGAATCAAAGGGGAATTGATGGGCATGCATGAGAGAGAGAGGCTACAGGAAAATAAGAGGAATGGGACGATTGGGATTACTCCCTGGGAGCTAGCAGGACCCATAAGGCTGAATGGCCTCATGATTAGATAATAAGGATGTTATTCTGTACGGATTGAACATCCACTGAAAGTACACAGAGCAGGCAGCCTGGCTTAATAGCAATACTACTGGTTTAACAGCAGTATTGCTATTTTGGAGCATCATTTCCCAATTAACACCCTCTCAAACTATTGCCACTGAACAGGTGCTCAATAGCAGGAATGACAACACATTCCATTACTAATGCTATTTAAAAAACTCATCCACTATTTATGGATCAGTGGCCACTCTTTGGTGTCTTCCCAAATTATTCATTCCCCTTATGTTAACAAGGATATGGAGGATGTTACATGCTTTTACAATTGGAGGTCTGCTGCTTGGGATAAAGGCACATCAGAGGGCACAGGTCAAATGGGATCTAGAGTGCAACATGCAGTCTAACTGTATTCTGAAGCAACAGCAGTTCATTCTTTTAACTTCCTCCTTCTCACTCATCCTCACAGAATGAAAATATCATAAACAGAACTCCACCCATGATGCTTGCTGACATTTCTGTCTGTTGACATAATTCCCTTACGCTCCATTGAATTTCATCATATTAATTTATGCTGTGATGTATCTGTGACATTATTAGTACCGAGTATCTGGGTATAGTGCGTGTCCTAACAACTCCAACATGGAACAATTAGTGTTGCTGCCTCACACCTCCAGGGATCTTGGTTCAATCCTGATCTCAAGCCCTGTGAGTATGCATGTGCTCTCAGTGACCACATGCGTTTCCTTCGGGTGCACTCCCGTATTGGTTATGGTTCATGGCAAAAGGAATCAAAGGGAGTTGATTGGCATGTGTGTGAGAGAGAATAAGGAGTGCAGAGGGGGGGAAAAGGGATTTCTCATTTGGGAGATGGTATGAACTCATTGTATTATCATAAAATCCTGTTAATGATTAAAGAAAATTGAATTTTTTTTTGGAATGTTTTCTATATAGAAAAGTTGTTAAGAACATAGCTTGGACATGTTGGTTAAATAATGTCTGAGTAATCTCCAGAGCATGCAGGATCAGAGGGTGTCCTCGATTTTAGCAATTGTGAGCAGGTGACAGCTAGAAGCTAAGATCCTGCGAGCCAAGACAGCTTGCCATATGTGGCAAAAGCTATCCTCTATCAAGGAACAGTAGGTGCCAGGGTCACTTTTCCAGCAGGTGCGTATAAGTCACAGCTAATAGCATCATGTATAAAGAGGTGACTCAAACTCTGCACTGGAAAGTCATCAGCTTGCACCTGGAGGATGTGTGAACATGATGACAATAGTTCAAAAGGTAATCAATTCCTAAGATTGAGCGCAATGATGTATTTTTTTCCCAGGCATAGTGTCCAGATTGTGGAAGAACATTTGACCAGTGAATAATATTGATTTTTATTTGAAATTTAAATTATTTTCTTAGAAAATTGCCAAAACTGAACTTGTATTACATCCTTGTGTTCTGTTCATTGTTAGTTTAGTTCAAGATAATTACTCAGTAACATAAACAATCTTTGATAGCACTTAGTAGTAGAAGCAAAAAAATGATCCCTATAGAAAAGTTAGTAGAAGGCTTCAACATCTTATCCCATCCTCTTATTCACCTGCATCTTAATATTATTCAACACGTTCAAGGATGACCAACTGATCAATAAATCTGTAAATTATATATTATCAACAGCAAACAAAGTTCAAAGCAATCAGAAGCGTTTAAAATGCCAATGTAGGGTAAAAGAAAAGGCATTCAGCTAAGTCACTCGCACTCTCCTGACATGTCTTTAAAGTTGCTTTGGTTATTCTTCAAGGCGACTGGTAAGCAAATTTCTAAGTTTGATATTAAACAGATGCTAATGAAAAAATTCTGAAGCAATGATAAACATTGCACTGCTTTGCACAAGGCATTTTAATGCAAATCTTTCATTTTAACTTGCCAGTCTGAATACTTGAAATTCAATTTCTGAAAATAATTAATTCCCAAATGATAGACTGGAACGGGAGATCTGAACTGAACCAACCAGCAAAATCTGAAGTTTCGTCTGATCTTTGCTGAGTGAGACAATTTTAGCTAGACGGTGCTGCAAAGAACTAAAATGTTTATTTGAAGTGGTTGTGAGCTTTACCAATAGGTGTTATAGTTGAAGTAGTAATGACTTTAGGGTCATAGGTACATACAGGCCAGAAATGGGCTCTTTGGCCCTCCACATCCATTCTGATCTTTCTGTCCATCTACAGTTATCCTGTATTGGGACCATATCCTTCTATGCCTTGCCTATTTAAGTGTCTGTCTAAATTGGCATGGAAGAATAAGTTAGATAGATGGCTGATAGAAAGAGAAATTAAAAAGGTATGGGGACCATTAAGATTGAAATAATTGCTAATACAACAATAAAAATCAAACAAAATTGCTTGAGCTAGACATCCCGGTTTATGTTGTAATTGTCATAATCAGTATTTTCTGAAAAGTGAATGGTGCTGATCATCTGAGACAATGGATCAATTCTTTCCAGCACAAATGTAGCTAACAGTAAAGAAAATGAAACAGACTTTTGTATAATCAATATGGCTATTAAAACCTGATGACAATAGTTTCCTAACATCTTTCTGCCCTGTGATTTAAGCATTAATCCCAAATTCAGAACAGCGGCATAATATCATGAGTTCCTGTCATTTTGTGGATGTAACCTCAGTGGGTTTTCCTTTCTTAGTATGACTATCACAGCTTGATCCCAGTCACAAGTAATTTTTCCAATAGCTTGGGTGCAAATAAAGTTAACATGAAAATAGCAAAAGTACTTAACAGTAGTCAAGACAGGAAAGTGTGTATGGAAGTGAGATTAATAAATTGTAGTTTTATAGATATTACTGTAATTTGATATATGTCCATTCCAGAAAGTATTAGACAAATTAGAAAGAATGTTTTGATTTTGACATGTATTGTATTCCTTTTCTTGAAGCAGTCAAGACAATTATCTTCTTTTGCTTAAAATCTGGCAGTTCCACTTGAAACCACCAGATTTTACCTGCTTAACTAGATGGAAGTTTGGGACCAGCATGAAACTTGGGCTGAGAAATCTGCTCACTGAATCTGTCCCAGATAAATTCAGAAGGCCAATTGATTTCAATAGGAAGAAAGAGGCAGGCAAAATACTTTGAATTTAGATATTGCCACAAGTTCCAGATCTCGAACACATTATAAAACAGTTCAATTGGAAGACCGATATGAATGTAATTTTGTCAACCATACTAGCATTGTGGCTTCTGTCTATTTTTATTGCGGCAGTTGGAGAGATTTTATCCAAGGAGAACGCCTGGGCTGTTAAGTGCACAAGTGGACCTGCAAATGGAGAAAATAGTTGTGTGCAAGTCTTGCAACTGTGGGTAGTAACGCAAGTATCTCATGGCAGGATCAGAAACCAAGGAACTGATTACAAGCATATATTTCTTCGGGCTGTTGTTTGTCATTAATCCAACATCACACAAGAGGGAGGATGTGGATGCATGGGATCCTTGGTGAGTTGGCCGTTTGGATTCGGAATTGGTTTGCCCATAGAAGACAGAGTAGTGGTCTACTGGACTTAATTCTGGCTGGAGGTCCGTGACCAGTGGTGTTCCACAGGGATCTGTACTGGGACCTCTGCTGTTTGTGATATATATAAATGACCTGGATGAAAATATGGATGGGTGGGTTGGTAAGTTCACAGACAATACAAAGATTGGTGGTGTGGATAGTGTAGAAGATTGCCAAAGGATACAGCGTGATATAGATCAGTTGCAGATATGGGCGGAGAATTGGCAGGTGGAGTTTAATCCGGCCAAATGTGAGGTGTTGCACTTTGGGAGATCAAATGTAAAGGGAGAGCAAGACCCTTAACAGTGTTGATGTACAGAGGGATCTTGGGGTCCAAGTCCATAGCTCCCTGAAAGTGGCTGCACAGGTTGGTAGGGTGGTAAAGAAGGCACATGGTATGCTTGCCTTTATTAGTTGAAGCATTGAGTTCAAGAGTTGGGAAGTTATGTGGCAACTTTATAATTATTTAGGCCGTGTCTGGAGTATTGCATTAAGTTCTGGTCACCCCATTACAAGGAGGATATGGAGGCTTTGGAGAGGGTGCAAAAGAGGTTTAGCAGGACACCTGGATTAGATGGCATGCGCTATAAGGAGAGGTTGGACAAACTTGGGTTGTTTTCTCTGGAGCGGTGGAGGCTTAGGGGAGACCTGATAGAAGTTTATAAGATTATGAGACATAGATAGAGTGGACAGCCGGTATCTTTTTTCCCCGGGGTAGATATGTCTAATACTAGAGGGCATGCATTTAAGGTAAGGGGGGTAAATTCAATGGAGATGTGTGGAGATGTGGGGCAAGTTCTTTTTACACAGAGAGTGGTGGGTGCCTGGAATGTGCTGCCAGGGGTGGTGGAAGCAGATACGATAGAGGTGTTTAAAAGAGGCTCTTATAGAGGCAGATGAATGTGCAGAGAATGGAGGGATATGGTGTAGGCAGAAGGGATTAGTTTAGTTAGGCATTTAATAAATAGTTTAATTAGTTCAGCACAACATTGTGGGCTGAAGGGCCTGTTCCTGTGCTGTACTGTTGTATATTCTATAGATATTGCTGGTCAAACAATTCAGGTTGGATTTCTTCAATTATACATTCATGAAATTCCAACTGTTAATAGATATGAAATAAATTTCTTCACTGAGTTTGAGAATAAAGATTTGTCAGAGGCTTGGCTTCAGTTGTTCTCTTAAATAGGTACATTATATGCCACTCTACTTGTCAATCTTGAAATCATAGCCACACCCATCGCAAATAACATGATATCATTTTAAAAAAATTCAGGGCAAAATCAAAATATGAAACCTAGAAATGACAACAACCTAAGATGTGCACATGCATAGCTTTTGATGCTTCTCTGTTGCATGTGGCAAGAATTCAATTCATTTAACATTTTCTGATCACCCAGGATGCCAGAAATTCTGTAGAGGTGCTGGAGAAGGGGAGGGTGAGAACTGTAAAGAGAGTGAAGTAAGGCAGTTTTATCCTTGACAATCAGAAATTGAGAGAAAAGGGCTGATAGCTCTCAATAAATTTCAATGAGAATTAGTGTAGATTTTGGTGTTATTCATTGTACTTAGTTACATTCACTTGTAAATATTTTAATTTGTTATGGCATGTTAATGAGATGTGCCATTAAATACTAGCAGATCTGAACCAAGATGCAGGATTCAATGGGATGAGTGTTGATTTATGCAGGAAGTTGTTAAAAAGTCAAAGCCTGAGGCTCCTTATCTGAATATACACAAATACACACTGCATTTGAAACAAGACAGATTATCTGACAACACAAATAGAAACAAATAGAATTTTGGTTTAATAGCTATTACAGAAACATGGTTGCAGGATGATCAGGATAGGGAACTCAAATATCCCTGGTTATTCAATGTTCTAAAAGAATTGGCAAAAAGGGGAGGTGGGGCAGCTTGTTAACCAAGGAAGTTATCATTGTAGTGAGTAGTGATTGTAGTGAGTAGTGATAAAAGTGCAGTGGATCATGATGTGGAATCAGTCTGGGTGGAATTAAGGATTAACAGGGGAAAGGTGACACAGATGGGAGAAATCCAGAGGCCCACAAAGTTGACAGGACAGAGTAAATGGGGCAATATCAAAGGCATGCAAGGAGGAAACTGCAATTATCATAGGCGATTTTAACCTGCATATTGGAAAACAAATAACATTGTAGAGACTGGAATCTGAAACAAAACAGAAATGCTGGAAGAACTCAGCCAATTAAGCAGCAACTTTGGAAGAAGAAACTGGTTAATTCTTCAGATCAGGGACTCTTTCTCAGAACTAGGGAAAGTGTGGAAGGGTGTCAGTTTTCGAAGCAGAACTGGGGAGAGGAGTGAGATGCAAGGCAGAAGACTAGATGGAGACAGACACAAGAGACTGCAGATGCTGGAATCTGGAGCAATAAAACAAGCTGCTGGAGCGGATGAAGCAGCATCTCTGGAGGCAAAGGGATTGTTGATGTTTCAGATCGAGACCCTACAATTTCAGTCCTGGTGCAGGGTCCCAACCCAAAACGTTGACCATCCCTTTGCCTCCACAAATGCTGCTTAACCCATCGTCTTCCTCCAGCAGCTTGTTTTTTTTAACTATGTGGAGATAGTTAAGACAGATCAGGTGATAAGGAGCACGAGACCCGATTGTTAGTGAGGAACTTTAAAGAAACAGGGTGAGATAGCAAGATAATAGGAAATGAGGAGAGGTCAACTTACCTGAAGTTGGAGAACTCAATGTTCATTTCAGAGGGTTGCAAAGTGCCAAGATAGAAGATAGGATGTTGTTCTTCTAGTTTATGTTGGGCCTCACTATGGCAGTGGAGGAGGATGCAGACAAGTTGAAATGGGAATGGGACGGAAAATTATAGGAAATGCAACAGGAAGCTCAGAATCACCCGTGGGCTGAATACAGGTGCTCTGTGAAGCAATCACCCAATCTGCGTTTGATTTCTCCAATGGAGAGGAGACCACATTGTGAACACCGAATGCAGTACTGGAAAAAATTCAAGTGTGTCGCTGCTTCATCTGGAATGATAACTTGGCCTCCTGGACGGTGGGAAGGGAAGAGATTATGGAACAGGTGTTACACCTCCTCCTGTTGCATGGGAAGGTGCTAATGGGATGGGTAGTAGTGGGTGGGGATGGAAGAGAGGACCAGAGAATCAAAGTGAGTGGTCCCTGTGAAATGCAGAAAGGGAAGGTGAGAGGAAGGTGTAACCGGTGGTGGGATCATGTTGGAGCTGGCGCAAATTGCGAAGAATGATGCACTGAATGTGAAGTCTGGTGGGGTGGAAGGCGAGGATCAGAGGATCTTTGTTTTGGCCTGGAGGAGAGGGGGTGAGAACAGATATCCAGGAAATGGAGGAAATGCAGAGAGGAAGTCACATTGCAGGACTGCTTTGAACACTGTAGACCCTCCACTCTTCTCCAAGTTCTGATGAAGGATCCCAAACCTGAAAGGGGGTTAACTGATTTTCTCTTTCCACAGGTGCTACTTGACTACCTGAGTTCTTTCGGCATTTCTATTTTTAATCTGAATAATGATTTGGACAATCAACCTAGCAAGAGTTTTGTGCAAGAGGAATTTGTGGAGTGCATCAGGGATTGTTCCCCAGAGCATTTCATTACAGAACCTACTTGGAAATAGGTTACTTTAGATTTGGTCATGTGTAATGAGGTAGGATTAATAATAGATCTCGTCATTAAGGATACTCCAGGGAATAATGATTATAGTATGGCAGAAGTCCAGATATAATTCGAGGGCCAAAACCAAATCAACTTAGGTAAGTGTAATTACTAAGGTCTAAAGTGGACTGAGAAAACAGGCTAAAGAATGGTCAGTAGATGAGCAGAGGCAGATACTTAAGCAACTATTTCATAATGCTCAGAGCTAAAAGAGGGACAATGAGAAAAATGAACAATCCGTGGTTAATGGAGGTCAAATAAAATATTAAATAAAATCAAACTGCAGCACATAAAGAGGCAAAAATTTCTGGTAGACAAAACTGGGAATTTTTTTCTTAATAACTTGCAGCCAGAGATTAAAAAAAATAATAAAGGGAGAAAAATGATGACAAAAGAAAATTTACAAAGCTGGTGCACAAGATAAGAGCTCACAGTATTGCAGACAGTTTGTTGGATTGAAGACTTATTAAAACATAGAAGAAAGAGTCAGAATAAGTGGGTCCTTTTCAAGCTGTAAGAAAGAAAGAAGTGGAATGTATGGAGACCTATCAGGATCAGCTCTTGGCCCTCAATTATTTACTGCCCACTTAATGATCTGGAGGAAGAGATAAGTGTAAAATATGCAAGTTTGCAGATGAAAATAGGTGGGAGAGCATGTTGCAATAAGGATATTTGGACTCTGCAACAGGATATGGATAGTTTGAGATAGTGGGTGAAAAGTTGACAAATGGAGTTTAATGTAGGAAAATGCAAAGTCATGCCCTTCAGTAGGAGGAATCAAATGACAAGTTATTATCCAATTGGAGAGAAATTGCAAATGAGCAGAGTACAGTGGGATCTAGGTGTTCTTGTGCACGAAATAAAAAAGTTAGTGTGCTGGTGTAGCAAGTAGTTTGGATGACAAATGCCATATTAGCCTTTATTGAAAACTGGTTGAAGTTTAGAAATAGTGAAGTATTCTTACAATTGTACAGTGTTGGTGAGGTTGCACCTGGAGTACCGTTCTGCGGTCTCCTTGTACCTCAATGCACTTTCCTCGTGATCTCCATACCCTTTAACTCGGTGTCCAAATATCTATCATCTCAACTTTGAATTAATTCAATTAATGAGTATCCACTGCATTCTGAGGTAGAGAAGTCCAAAGACATACAACTCTGTGTATATAATCACTTTTTTAATCCTGAGACAAATGCCCTGGTTCTGGACTCTCCAGTTAAAGGACCAATGAAGACACCTTTAGTATCTTGTTTTACCACATTCTTCTAAATTCCAGTGAGGACAGGCCAACCTTACTCACTCTCCCATAGTACAAACCTCTTATTCTGAATCTGCATTGCATTATACCAACACAGGTATATCCTCCTTAAAATGCACGGTTGAAACAACATATGGTAATCCAAATGAGATCTCACTAATGCCATGCATATTCTCAACAAGACTCTCTTACATATGTACTCCAGATTCCTTACAATAAAAGCCGACATGACATTTACCTTTCTAATGTTTTGCTGTTTTACTATCTGAAGCTTACACCAAACATTACACCAAGATCAATCTGTACACACTTAGTTTTCACTATTCATAAAATGCTGTTGTTTTATCCCTGCTACCAATGTGCATTAAACTTCACATTCTTCAACATTACTTTCCACATTCTCATCCATTCACGTAAGCAGTCAAAATCCTTTTGCAGACTCTGCTTCTTCCCCATTGTTCACTTTCTTACATAGCTTTGTATTATTTCCAAAATTGGATTTATTAAACACTAACTTTACATCCGAAATATTAATCATTAATTAAGATAGTGAATAACTGTGGGCCTGGACTGGTCCACATGGCACTTTGATGGCAATTATCCGCCAATCCATAAATGATCTGTTTGTTCCCATCGTTTACTTTCTGTCCTTTAACCAATCCTTTCTAATGCATTAATATCCTACCCCAATCCTCATATTTTATGCAGTAGCCTTTCATGTGACAACTTTATCAAATGCTTTTTGACAATGCAGAAATACTAAATCCACAAGTTCCTTGAAGGCCCCACTCTCCCCCCACCCAGCTATCCTTCTAGTCACATTCTTTAAAAATTCTGTCAGACTTTAAAAAAATGATTTGCTTCATCATATAATCTTCTAGGTGTCCTGTTACTCATCCTCGAGGGTGAATTCCAGGGATGCTGGCAACAAATGTCAGTCTAACGCGTTAGTATTTTTCTTATGTCTTTTTCTCTTCTTTTCTTTGAAATATCAGTGTTATGTTTGTTACTTCCCAAATCAGCTGGAAATATTTCAGAAGGAACTTTGGAAGATCACTGGTACAAGTACCATCTTTGAAAGACCTCCTTAAAGATTCTTATGCTAGCTTTCAGGTCCAGGCATTCTCTGGGTTTAGACATTTTATTTTCTCCAGTATTTTATCTTTTGGCAATATTAATAACTACATTGTCTTTAGATTCTTGGTTTCCCTCCATTTCTGCTATAACCACAGAAGCTTCTTTAGACATTTTTTTTTTAAGTCTTTCAACTAGGTTTGTCTCAGTTTTCTGAGGAAGTAGATCACTTTCACTTGCATCTACCAGGTAACTCAGCAGTGATCGTGAACTCTCTTGTAAACCAATGTTGCACTAAAATTATTGCAAACTAATATCCTACCCAATAACACATCAGTAGTCACCTACACTTCGATCAAATGGCTAAATTTGGCACAATATCCATTTTGATCATTCATTTTTAAAAGTTTCTCAAATTAGTCTTGGTCTAAACTTTCAGGTTAGTTAACAACTGGTCAATGGTTGCAAAATGGGCAGAGACTTTGTAAAAAAAAAAGTTACATAATATTTAGAACCAGTTTAAAGACTGTACAAATTGGATAATTTCATTTGATAGTGTCAATTTTCAAAAATTAATTAATCTTCAGAGTAAGACAAAGCAATGTCATGCAATAAACTAGCATTCCATAGTACAGTTACACAGACATACGAACATATTCATTATGGTTAAAAAATATTTTTACATGCTTTTACAGCCATCAGGTTAATAGCAGATAATACTGAATACAATCTGCAAGGCAACACCTTACAAACTCTATCTTCCATGGAAATCAGAAGGGAATAAGTCAGTATACAAATAGATGCAGTGCCTACATAGTGGTACAAATTAGCATCTGAATTATAGATTTTGAAAGCTCTAACAGGCATCAAATTTCATACAGGCTGTTCTATGCATGGTCAACAATGTATTTGGAGCAATTATTAAACATTCAATGTAGTTTTAAAGCATTTCCATTTCTCTGAATGAACACATAATCCCTTCAGATTTTAATATCGAATAAAATTAGAACTAGGCATCACAAGTTTAACCAAGGACCTGACCCACCTCTGTGTTCAGCTTCCCTGCTGTCCACCCAAGGTCTGGGCTGCAGAGTTGACGGCAAGGTATTGCCAGATGGCCTTGGTGTAGACTCTATCCTGTGGAATTTGTGAACTCTGTCTCTTACTAAAGGAGAGTCAGATCTTTCATCTAGTTCCAAGAACCCACTTGGACCAGAGGCCAGGTCCTTCTTTTGCACCACATTAACAATCTCAGCAACTAGGTCTGATTCTGCCTTGTGTGTAGGGTTGTACTTATGCACATGAACAATATCTTCTCTTTCCCCTAAGAGCTTGGAAATGAGTGCATAAAAGTTTCCTGTTAGAGAATGTAAGAAAACAGAGAAACAGAGATAGAGGTAGTGAGAAAAGCTGTTAAGGAGATTTGAAGAGGTTAAAGCTTCGAAAGGCAATACAACAGCAAAAGAACAAAAAGATAGTTGCAATTATTTTTATAGAGGTACAATGTTATTCTTGAAAATATTTGGTTATAAAATACATCAATTATAAACTTCAGTTAGCAAAATTCAACAAGTAATCTTTATCTCTATCTGAAAAAGGATTAGAAATGAACAGATGGACCATTTTGATCAGTTTACTTGAAGTAGTGAACGTGTAATAACATCAATATAAATGACTGTAATGCCACTCCACCAAGGGAAGAACAATCACTCTATAACACAAACATAAATTATTTCTTTAACATCTGGTTAAACAGGAAGGCAGAATATTTTTTTCCTTTTGTTTTCTTCTTCTGAGGAACTCACTGCCATTGTGAGTTCTTAATTTATGTAATAGTTCCAAAACTAAGTTTGGCTTGTTTTAATACTCTTCCAGCAACACAATTGAGTTGAACCAACCACAGCAAAATTCTTTGCACACAGCTATCACACAGACAGATTAATTACATAGCCATATGTGTTACCTCATTAGCCTTTTGATATACAACATAAATGCTCAAACTATTGCAAATGGATATCAGAATAATTTAAAATAAATTCTGCGTGCCACTCTAATAAACTAATGAATTGAATATTACATACTAAATATTTACTAAAATGGGGATTGACACCAGAATACCAACGTAATGGCACCGGAACTGAGTATTCTTGAAACCAAACACGTCAGTCTTCCCTGCCTCTCCTGCCTGATGTCTACTTCTCCTGAATATACTCAAATGCATATCAACAGGAGAAACACTACAGATACAAGTTTGTCTATCAGGCATTTAAACAATTTGGAAAACAGAAGTCTCCCAGATAAAATTGAAACAAACCTCTACCTCTACCACCCCCCCCCCCACCACCATCCCCCATCCCATCCCCCCCCACCCCAATCCCCCCCCCCCCCCACCGTCATCTTGTTTCTGGTCAGAGATCGTCAGGGCATGCTGCCTGAGGCCTGCTCACCTGTCAGCCAATCCATTCAGCCAGTTATCAGGAAAGCCTGCCTTTGGGAGAAACTGACAACGTAAATCTCTTTGCATAAAGATAAGAGAGGCTGACAAACTTTGTTAAAGGGCAATGGGGGCAAACCAGGAAATTATAGGCCAGTGAGCCTTACATCAGTGATGGGGAGATTACTGAAAATTCTTAGGGATAGGATTTACCCACATCTGGAAAAGCATGGATTTATTAGGGATAGTCAGCATGGCTTTACGCAGGGGTGATTATGTCTTACAAACCTGACTGAGTTTTTCTGAGGAGGTGACGAAAATGATGATGAGGGTAGGGCAGTGGTGTTCCATAGGGATCAGTGCTGGGACCTCTGTTGTTTGTGATATACATAAATGATTTGGACGAAAATGTAAATATCTATTAATAAGTTTGCAGATGACATGAAAATTGTCAGAGCTGTGGAAGGTTATTAAAGGGTACGGCAGAATATAGATCAGTTGGAAATATGAGCAGAAAAATGGCAGATGGAGTTTAATCTGGCAAAATTGTACTTTGGGAGGTCAAATGTAAGGGAAATGTAGACAGTAAATGGTAGGACCTTAAGGAACACTGATGTACAGAGGGATTTTGGGGTGCAAGTCTGTTGCTCCCTGAAGGTGGCAACACAAGCAGATAGGGTAGTAAAGAAGGCATTTGGCATACATTCCTTCATCAGCTGGGGCACTGAGCATAAAAGTTGACATGTTACAGCTGTATATAACTTTGGTTAAACCACATTTGGATTACCGTGTGCAATTCTGGGTGCCGCATTACAGGAAGGATGTGGAGGCTTTGAAGAGGGTGCCAAAGAGGTTCACCAGGATGTTGCCTGGATTAGAGAGGTTGGACAACCTTGGATTGTTTTCTCTGGAGCACTGGAGGCTGAGGGGCAACCTGATAGAAATGTATTAAATTATGAGAGGCATAGATAGGGTAGATGGTCAGAGTCTTTTTCCCAGGATGGAAGTGTCAAATGCTAAAGGGTATAGAACTTATAGCGAGAAGGGGAAAGTTTAAAGGAGATTTGCAAAGCAAGTTGTTTTGTTTTTTTTTTACAGAGATTGGTAGGCACCTGGAAAGCAGTGCTACGACCGGTGGTGAAAACGATAGCAATGTTTAAGAGGCATTTAGATGTGCACTTAAACAGGCAGGGAATGGAGGGATATAGAGATGTGCAGGCAGATGGGATTAGTTTAAATTGGCATCATTGTCAGCACAGACATCGTTCCTGTGCTGTACAGTTCTACTCTCTAACTGGTTAATGATTTGAGCAGTTAAATGATGATTTGGTTGACTGAAGATTATAGGATTCTGAAAGAAATTGATAGAGTAGGTATATCTGAGGTTTCTAGGTTTTTGTCAGACAGGAAACACAAAGATAGAAAACTAAACCAGATGGCTGAAGAGAGATCATTGCTCATTTCACAGAACAATGGAACACACTGCAAGGGCTGAATACCTACTCATGTTCACATGCTCCTATAACAGACTCTTCCACTGAGCGGTAATCAATGCGCTTCTCCACAGCACTAATCTAATGCTGCTCTGAACTGATTGTAAAGAATTCACATACATCTAATTATTTTCATTACTTGCAAAAGATGTTTTACACCAAAGAACCATAGAACAATACAGCACAGAAAACAGGCCATTCGACCCTTCTAGTCTGTGCCGAAACGTTATTCCACTAGTCCCACTTCCCTGCACCCAGTCCATAAACCCTCCAGACCTCTCCCATCCATATATCTATCCAATTTATTCTTAAAGCTTAAGAGTGAGCCAGCATTTACTACATCATATGGCAGCTCGTTCCACACTCCCACCACTCTCTGAGGTATATACCTCAGAGAGTACATACCTCAGGTATATACCTCAAATAAAATACTACAACGTACCATTTTATGTATGTCTAATAATTAAGCCAAGAAACCTTAAAATATCATACTTAATAAAAACACATCTCTGACCCTCAACTCAGATGTTAAAGAAATCCTTTTGTGATATACGAGCCATGTTCTATTCACACTTATGGAGCTCATCCATCACAAGTGGTGCTGAGAACTGTAAGAACACTCTGAAGCTTTCTGAATTAGTCAATTATCTGTTTCCCAATAATGGCAAATGTGGATACATTTATCAAACTGCCACAGCTCCAGTTGTAGAGCTCCGATTTCCTTAAAATCATACCTTCTTTTAGAACTATACCAATAGACAATGATTAATTGCAGTTATGTTGCACGTTGAACAAGGTAAAATACCAAGGTAAGATACTTCATGGGAGCAAATCCAAAGAGATATAGTGACTAGTAACTAAAGCTTGGCTGGAAATGAGTTTTAAGGTGCATCATAAAGTGAGAAAAAGAGAATGAGAGAGTTAAGGAGAAAATTTCAGCCCTTAGGGCTTAAGCAGCAGAATCATTGGCACCAGTCAGAGAGGAACCAAAACTGGGGATATGCAAGAGGCCAAGAATGGAGGAACACTACCACGGCAGAGGCTTCCCACAGCAGAATTGTAAATAGTTGACTCTAGAAGTTGTAAGGATGTGGATGAATGTGTTGGCTGCAGGTGAAGCAAGGGCAAATGCAATAAATAATAAGCTGGTTGGATGTACCTACTTCTCCAAAATATTATCACATTCCAAATACAGGAAGCCATTTGAACAAACTATAATGACTTAATTGTTTGCATTGATTACACTCGGGAATATAAATGACTTTCCATACAATTAGTAACTGCTTTTTGACAATAGTTGCTACTTCATTAATGCCTTGCCTTCTCACCAAATATTTCTCTGAAAACCAGAGGATTAGCACAGGAAAGGAAAAGATAATTCCAAATCCTCTATTACACTTAGCCTCTGATCATCCATTCCTCCTCTCTCTATTCCAAAATACTTCTCTCATATTCAAATACTAAATGTGAAATACTGCTGGATAGATATGATACAACTGTTCATTATTCAGTCATTACTTTAACCATGCAAATTCTATGCTACACAGGGAAGCATATACAGATAGCATTGTTAAACATTTGCTTCAATGCAAAATTTAGACGTGTGTACTGCCTGAAACATCAAGTCACATTTTTATAACATCTTTGCCCTAAATAACTCCAGCTCTTGTATCATTACTCTCAAAATAAAATGCTTGTACAATGACACATTCAAACAACATTGATCTGATCAATAAGAAACAATCAAATAGCTAATTTATTTCAATAAGGAAGAGACTTCATTGACAGTGGTGCCCAGAGTGTTGCTGACATGCAGTTCTGCTCACTTAGCTGTTTTAAGATCACACTAAACCTGGAAGCCTATTGGCCGGATGTGTCAGTCACAGCTCTCCAGAAGATCCCCACATTAAAACTTACTCTCCTGCCTTGCCCTTGTAAGTTTCTTTTCCCCCCCAAATACTTATCCACTTTCAATTCTGGTTCTGTCATTTCTCTAAAATCTACTGTAATAGAAACATTTCTCCAGAAGTGATAACACAGCAGTAAAAATTAATTTACTAAGATTTTTTTCATTTATTTAAATAACTATTCCCAAGCCTAAGCCTTCAGAATTTTTCCTCATAGTAGCAGAGAAAATAAGTTTAAAAAATAAAATTGCATTTTTAATAACAGACATAAATATTTTACCACCCTTCCGCTTACAGATTGACTGCATTTGGAGGTTTCTCAATAAAATTGGTCCCACGTGGGACATTACCCAGAGTACTACATTTCAAGATTTTAGCTCTAAGAACTCAGAAGAAATAAAATACTCAGAGGTGTAAATTCCACACAATGCACTCTTACAGGATTATCTTAAACAGAAACAATGCTTTTTCATGTATCAAAGTGGTTCACAGGAGCACTGTCAAACAAAGATTTGTTACCTGCCAACCTTTGTGATTTGGGAGGAAAGTGGAACACCAAAAGACCTGTACAGTCACAGGGAGAACATGCAAATTCCACACAGACAGCTCCTGAGGTCAGGATTGAGCTTGGGCCACTGGCATCATGCGCTGGCAGCAGCTCTGCCAGCTGCACCACAGTTCTGCCTCAAATATATGGCAGATTCACATGGATCCATGTTATACTGCACTTACCATATACTTGACCACTCACCCAACTTATCTACATTGCTGTGAAGACTCTTCACATCCTCCTCACAACCTCACCCAGTTTCATGTTGTTGGGAAACTTAGAACAATTACATTCAATTCCCTCATCCAAATCATATTTCTGCACAGAGGTGATTATGTCAATGTGTTGATATATCTGCATATATGATCATTTTAAATACAAAATATTTGGCCAACTACAGAAAAACAGCAACTTATCAACACCTATGTGGATCAAAATTGCAATGTTACTATGTTCTTCCATAAAATAGTACTTGCATTGATCCAAGTTTCTGAGACACCTACTGAAATATATGCTTTGATTATAAGGGCAATATTTGCCTGTAAAATAAACAGAATCTTTGCATACATAATAATTCCAGAGTGTCACTGGGGAGTGTCATTGAGCCAGCATCTATATTTGCCACAAAATCTTGTCTCCACTAACAACTCCCATTGAGTTCAGAATTATGCAAGCACCTCTGTTTAAAAGTATATATAATTCCTGTCCTCTTAAGAGTTAATTTAAACTTGCAAGATGCATCTTCATTTTCACAGGGTAACTAAGTCCCCTAGTTAAGAGAATAGGTCCCCTTAAAGATCAGTGTGCTTGTCTATGTGTGGAGCAACAGGAGATGGGCGAGGTCTAAAATGAATTGTTCTCATCTGTATTTACCATGGAAAAGGTCATGGAAGTGAGGGAAATCAGGAAAGAGAACAGTGATGCCCTAAAACACAGCAATATAATAAAAGAGGTGCTGTTGGCGGTCTTAGAACATAAAACAGGTTATCACAGGAACAAGCCCTTCAACCCACAATGTCTGTCCCGACCATGAAGCCAATTTAAACTAATCCCACCTGACCACACATGGTTTTGAGATGCATAAAGGTGGATAAGTCCCTGGGACCTGACTGAGTGTATCCTAGGATGTTGTGGGAAGCTAGGGAAGAAATTACTGGAGAAATGGAGGGCTACGTGGGAGGGAAGGGTTAGTTAGATCTTAGAGCGGGATAAAATGTTGGCACAACATCGTGGGCCGAAGGATAGTATGATAGACTGTTCGGAGGGTGAGATCACATGGGATTCAGGGCGAGCTAGCCAAATGGATATAATATTGTCTTGGCAGGAGGAGTCACAGGGTGGTAGTGGACAGTTGTTTTTCCAGATGAAAGACCCGTGACCAATGGTGTATCGCATGCATCTGCGCTGGGTCCCCTGTTGTTTGTCAGATATGTATATTAACAATTTGGATGAGAGTGTAGGTGGCGTGATTACTAAGTTTGTGGATAACACCAAAATTGGTGGTGTGGTGGACAGTGAAGAAGGTTGTCTCAGGTCACAACAGGATCTAGATCAACTGGGAAAGTGGGCAAAGGAATTTAACTCAGATGTGTGAAGTGACACATTTTGGGAAGGTAAACCAGGGCAGGTATACACAGCGATCAACAAGACTCTGGGGAATGTTGCAGAATAGAGACAGAGGGGTGCAAGTACATAGCTTCCCAAAAATGGTGACACAGGTAGACAAGGTAGTGAAGGCAGCGTATGGTACGCTTGCCTACATCGAACAGTGCATTGAGTACAAGAGTTGGGGTGTCATGTAACAGCTGTACAAGGTGTTGGTGAGACTGCACCTGTAATATTGTGTGCACCTGGTTGCCATACAATGGGAAGGATGTGATTCAGCTCGAGACTGTGCAGGAAAGATCCACAAGGATGTTGCTGGGACTGGACGGCTTGAGGTACAAGGAGAGACTGGATGGGCTGGGAATGTTTTCTCTGGAGTGAAGGAGGGGTGACTTTATAGAGGTTTATAAAATCATGAGGGGCGTAGATAAGGTAGATAGTCACACTCTTTTCGCCCAGAGTAGAGGAGTCTACTAGAGGGCAGAGGTTTAAGGTGAGTAGAAAGAATTAAAGGGAACCAGAGGGGCCAGGTTTTTCCACAGAGGGTAGTGAGTATATAGAACGAGCTGCCAGAGAAAGTGGTAGAGGCGGGTACAATTACAACATTTAAAAGACAGGTGGACAGATTCATGGACAGGAAAAGTTTGAGTGATATGGGCTGAAGGGCCTGTTTCTGTGCTGTATAACTCTATGACTTAATAGGTGCCACTGAATGAAATGGTTTTACTGACATGATGGCAACAAAACTCTAGGATAGTGCAAGGTTAGTTTTAGGCTCGCCACTTGGTATATTGCTCTTCTTTCTCTGCATTTCGTTGAAAAATTCGATTATTATTCTCTCTCAAATCAGCAAAACACCTAATGTACATTTGTACATTATCAACATACAACAATAATAGCTGTACTGTTAGGTGCATACAACTTGTAATATTCCATTATTAATGGCAAGGAATTGCTTGGTGATTATTTAAATTTATAGGCCATAAACATTATTTTAAGGTCACATTATTTGTTTTATTTGCACAGCACTGCATCACTTGATTGATGCCTCATGGATTATTTATTGAGTAAAAACAGCAGCAGTGCTATTGCACAGTTCTTCTGAGGAATGAAGCACGAGAGCAGCAGGTGAATATGCATCATTTAATACTGCAGTGAGTAGAACAGACACGGAAAAATAAGAAAATTTTACATGCTAAAATCACAGTTGTTCTTCATAACAGGCTAGATTTTGCTGTGGATGTATAACAGAGAGGTTAACCTGGAAATTAAGAGAGCAAATTCTGATGACCAAACATTTGGTTGAAAGGAGAAAATCCATCCGGTGCTGGTCAAAAGCAACCAATACCAATACCTTGGCTTACTGATCAAATACTGCACTGACATGATAGGTTTGAATTAAACCTGACAAAAAAAAAACAGGGTTTGTGTATTTCCAGTTTAAGTTCACTTTTGAAAGCAATTATTGTTGCAGGTAAGTTCTTTGGTACTGTAAATTAACTTTTAGAAATGTGAAGTTTAGAATTCATTACTGTTAGATGACTGTGAAGCTGTTAACTATGGCAAATTCTCTGCAGAAACAAGTTACCCGAATCTCAGTAGTCAAGCTGCAATATGCTGATGATTCTTATGTATGTGAATGCTCAGAGGCTGAAATCCAAGCCATCGACTCATTCACTAAAGCACACGAGAGGATGTATTTTATATTTGACATCCACAAAAGTCCTTAACCAAGCCGCCCTTTTTTATTATTTCAAAATAAACTCTATTCATTAAAAGGATATAGGAAATACAAAAAACAGTGTATGGCTTTCTCTACATTCATAGTGTGAGAGCACATTCTGTGTACAGAGCACCATTGACACCCATATGGCTCCCTTCAGGCGTTACCAAACCTCTACCGTTTGAGAGGTTTCTACACAGGCCTTAGCCATTCTATGTCTGGAGGCAGAAGGACCTTAGACTGCAATCCTTCCCAACAAAGCCTCGGTATTGGCTGCATCAAGCTTCAGCATTCCTACAGCTTGGAATGTACCGGTCGGCAGCATTCCCTTAAGGACATCTCATTGTACTGGAAGACCAACAAATTTCGTGCAGACCAAAGTGCACCTTTCACCAAGTTGATGATCTTCCAACAGGACTTGATGTTTGTCTCAGTATGCATCCCTGGAAAAAGCCCACAGATCAGAGGGTCCTCTGTTACACAGCTGCTTGGGATAACCTCAACAAGCACCCTTGCATCCTTTTCCAGATGTTCTTTACAAACATACAGCCCACAAAGAGGTGGGCAATCGTCTCGTCCTCATCACAGCTTTCCCAAGGGCAGCATGCATTGGGAGTGAGACTCCAACCACAAAGAAAAGATCTGACAGGGTGGGCCCCTCTCACTGCCAGCCAAGTGAGGGCTTGGTACTTGTTGGTGAGTTCTGTCGATGAGGCATTCTGCCAAGTGGTGTTGACGGTCTGCCCAGAAAATCATCCCACAGGATCCATCGTGTCCTCCCTCAGTGCCTGCAGGTCATTCCGTGCTGACCACTGCCTGATGGACTTGTGCTCAAAGATGTTTTTCTGAAAGAACTTTTATCACAAAGTATTGGTTTATTATTGTCATTTGTACCAAGGTACAGTGAAAAACTTGTCTTGCATATCGTTCGTACAGATCACTTCATTACACAGTGCACTGAGGTAGTACAGAGTGCATTGAGGTAGTACAGGGTAAAAATAATAACAGAATACAAAGTGTCACAGCTATAGGGAAGTGCAGTGCAGGTGGACAATAAGGTGCAAGGTCAAACAAGGTAGATTGAGAGGTCAAGAGTCCATCTTATCGTACAAGGGAACCGTTCAATAGTCTTATCACAGTGGGATACAAGCTGTCCTTGAGCCTGGTGGTATGTGCCCTCAGGCTCCTGTGTCTTGACAACCTTGAGACAGGATACCCTGAGGCCCTCTTCATCATCGCAGGGGACTTCAATCAGGCCAACCTCAAGAGTGTGTTACCAAAATACTATCAGCACATCTCGTGCTCCACCAGGGGCTCCAAAACCCTTGACCACTGCGATACAACCATCAAAGATGCCTTCCGAGCCACCCCTCGTCCTCATTTTGGGAAATCAGGCCCCCAGGCTGTGCTCCTTCTCCCTGCATACAAACAGAAACTGAAACGGGAGGATCCGGTATGGAGAGTCATGCAGTGCTGGTCTGAGGAAGCAGATGAGCTCCTACGTGACTGCTTTGAGACAGTGGACTGGTCCATGTTCAAAGACTCAGCTGCCAGCCTTGATGAGTATGCCACCACCATCACAGACTTTATCAGCAAGTGTATGGAGGACTGTGTACCAAAGATGACAATACGGGTGTTCCCAAACAGGAAACCATGGATGAACCAGGAGATGCACTCCCTACTGAAGGAGAGGACTGCTGCACACAAACCTGGTGATCCTGATCTGTACAAGAAATCGAGGTATGACCTTTGGAAAGCTATCAGGGATGCCAAGAGGCAATACCAACTCAAAATAGAGTCCCTGACCAGCCGCTAGTGATGGCAGAGCTTACATGCCATAACAGGCTACAAGATGAAGTCGGGCTGCATAGTTAACAACAGCGAATCCCTTCCTGATGAACTTAACGCATTCTATGCGTGTTTTGAACAAAAGGGAAGTGGATTGTCACCATCCACCCTGACAGCCACCAACGCAGCTGAACCTGTGATCACAGTGGAGGATGTAAGATCAGTCTTACGGAGAGTGAACACGAGGAAAGCACCTGGCCCAGATGATGTCCTGGGCTGCGTGCTCAGATCTTGTGCTGATCAGCTGGCAGAAGTATTTGCGGACATATTCAACCTCTCCCTGCTTCAATCTCAGGTTCCCACCTGTTTTAAGAAGACCACTATCATCCCGGTACCAAAGAAAAGCAAGGTAACACGCCTCAATGACTACCGACCAGTGGCTCTGACATCCACCATCATGAAGTGCTTTGAGAGGTTAGTCATGGCACGCATCAACTCCAGCCTCCCAGACAACCTGGACCCACTGCAATTCGCCTATCGCCGAAACATGTCTACAGCGGATGCCATCTCCCTGGCCCTACACTCAGCTCTGGAGCATCTAGACAGTAAAGACACCTACGTTGGACTATTGTTTATAGACTACAGCTCTGCCTTCAATACAATAATCCCAAGCAAACTTGTCACCAAACTCCGAGACCCAGGACTCAGCACCTCCCTCTGTAACTGGATCCTTGACTTTCTAACCAACAGACCACAATCAGTGAGGATACACAGCAATACCTCCGGCACGATTATTCTCAACAATGGTGCCCCACAAGGCTGTATCCTCAGCCCTCTATTCTACTCCCTATACACTCATGACTGTGTGGCCAGATTCTGCTCTAACTCCATCTACAAGTTTGCAGATGATATCACCGTTGTAGGCTGTATCTCAAACAGCGATGAGTTGGAGTACAGGAAGGAGATAGAGAGCTTAGTGGAATGGTGTCATGACAACAATCTTTCCCTGAATGTCAACAACACAAAAGAGCTGGTCATTGACTTCAGGAAAGGGGGCGGTGTACATGCACCTGTCTACATCAATGGTGCTGAGGTTGAGAGGGTTGAGAGCTTCAAGTTCCTGGGTGTGAACATCACCAACAGCCTGTCCTGGTCAAATCACGTAGATGCCACGGCCAAGAAAGCTCACCGGCGCCTCTACTTCCTCAGGAGGCTAAAGAGATTTGGTTTGTCCCCTTTCACTCTCACCAACTTTTACCGATGCACCATAGAGAGCATCCTATCTGGATGTATCACGGCTTGGTACGGCAACTGCTCCGCCCAGGACCGCAAGAAACTGCAGAGAGTCGTGGACACAGCCCAGCGCATCTCGGACACCAGCCTCCCCTCCTTGGACTCTGTCTTTACCTCTCGCTGTCTTGGTGCAGCAGCCAGCATCATCAAAGACCCCACCCACCTGGGACATTCTCTCTTCTCTCCTCTTCCATTGGGTAGAAGATACAGGAGCCTGAGGGCACGTACCACCAGACTTAAGGACAGCTTCTACCCCACTGTGATAAGACTATTGAACAGTTCCCTTACACAATGAGATGGACTATGACCTCATGATCTATCCTGTTGTGACCTTGCACCTTATTGCACTGCACTTTCTCTGTAGCTGTGACACTTTACTCTGTACTGTTATTGTTTTTACCTGTACTACCTCAATGCGCTCTGTACTAACTCAATGTAACTGCACTGTGTAATGAATTGACCTGTATGATCGGTTTGTAAGACAAGCTTTTCACTGTACCTCGGTACAAGTGACAATAATAAACCAATACTTCTGCCTGATGGGAGAGGAGAGAAAAGAGAATGACTCGGGTGGGCAGGGTCTTTGATTATGTTGGCTGCTTCACCAAGGCAGCGAGAGGTATAGACAGAGTCCATGGAGGGGAGGCTGGTTTCCTTGATGCGCTGGGCTGTGTCCACAACTCTCTACAGTTTCTTGTGGTCCTGGGCAGAGCAGTTGCCATACCAAGCCATGATGCATCCAGATAGGATGCTTTCTAAGGTGCATCGATAAAAATTGGTGAGTATTGCATGGTAATGTTCAACTGACTGGGACACTGCACGGCAACGAAGCCGGGCCCATGCTGTGCAAACACCAGGGACAGGTTGAATTGCAGCACGTAGTGACACTTGGTGCCTGCATACCTCAGCTCTATGCAAAGCTTGGTGCAGCCGCACACAAAGATGGCCACCAGTATAAGAGTGATGTTGGGTACACCTTTCCCCTTTTTGTCTGGGGACTTGTACATCGCAACCTCTTGGAAAGGCCACAGCCAGCATAACCTCCCAGAACTTCCTGTCCTCTATCACAGTGGGCTTAGACGACAGCGAGCAGGAGAGTGTGGACCAGCCAATGACCCTGGAGGAGCTGACAAGCTCCAGCCATGCCCTTGAGCAGAATAAAACTCACGGAAGCCATGGCTTACCAGCTGAGTTGTACTTGGATCTGTGGGACTGGATGGGCCTAGGCCTTCTGAAAGTACACAATGTTATGCTCTGGCTTGCAGCATGTTAGAGTCCATATGGAACGGCATCATCACCCTAATCTACAAGCAGAAAGGGGAGAAGGCAGACATCAGGAATTGGAGACTCATATCACTGTTGAATGCGGATTACAAGATCCTGTCCAGGGTCATTGCCAATTGGACCTAGTCTGTTGTAGGACAGGTGATCTACCCAAACCAAATCTGTACTGTACCTACAAGCCTTACATTACTCAGGGATACCATAGCCTACATACAGGACAGAAGGGTGGACACTTGCCTGGTCAGCTTTGACCAGAAGGCCTTCAACAGGATATCGCACGTTACATGATGGACGTGGTCCCCAAAATGGACTTTGAGGCAGCCACACACAAAGATGGCCACCAGGACAAGATCGGATCTAACTGTTCTACACAAACATCAGTGGTGCTGTCCAAATCAATGGGTGGAAAACAGATAGCTTCCCCATCACCTCTGGAGTAAGGCAGAGTTGTCCACTCTCCTGTCTTGTATATGTGCTGCATAGAACCCTTTGCCGAACCTATCAAGGAAAGCGCGGGCATTACAGGGGTGATGATGTCAGGCAGTGCGGTCACTCAGATCAAAGCCTCCCCATATGTGGATGTCATCACTGTCTTCTGCTCGGATCCAAGGTCAGTCTGCAGATTGATCAGCATCTGTGACCAGTTTGAGTTGGCATCTGGAGCCAGAGTCAATGGCAGGAAGAGCAAGGCCATGTTCTTCAGCAACTGGCCTGACCAATCCACCGTCCCCTTCACTGTCAAGTCTGACTACCTGAAGGTGCTGGGGAATCTACTTCAGAGGGGCGAGGTGTATAACAAAAATTGGATGGAGCAAATAGGCAAGGCCACAGGAAAATTGGAACTGTGGGAGCAGCGCTCCCTCTTGATGATGGGCAAGAACATAGTCATCAGGTGTGAGGAGCTCTTGGTGTTGCTGTATTCGGCGCAGGTGTGGCCCATATCCCGCTCCTCCTCTGCGGCAGTCACCCAAGCCATTTTCCATTTCATTTGGGGATCCAAGATGGAACTTGTTCAACAGGTGACAATGGAAGGAAAAGCGTACGCAATATCGTCCTCAACCAAGCAGCACTTGCTGCAGCAGACTGCCCTTTGACAATCAAAGTTCACTGCGAGATCTTGGGAATCGTGGGCCACTTCTCAGATCTCAGGAGCCACCTTTCAGTGAAGGCAAACATTGATGATGAAATTCAACGTGGCCTTCAATGTACCAGCATAGCCCTCAATTGAGGGAAAAGGAATTGTAAGATCAATAACCCAGACCTGGCTCAAAACTCATGATTTATCAGGCAGCAATGCCCCCTGCCTTCATTTAAGCTTATGAGACCTAAATTACTTACAACAGGCATCTCAAGCTACTAGAAGAATACCACCAATGTGGCTTCTGCAAAATACTTCAAATTCACTGAAAGGATAAGCAAACCGGCATCAGTGACCTCTCCAAAGCCAACATTCTCTGTAGCAACCCCATAGTTACACTTATTTGGCAATGTTGGGCAGGTGCCCTCATTCACATCCCTGACATCTGAAACAGGCACTCTTATCCAAGCTCTTGCATGGGAAGAGATTACTAGCTATCAGATAGAAAAAATGTACTCGAAGCCTCCTTTAAGAATTGCAACAGATCCCCCCACCCAGACTCCCGAGAACCCCCGGTCAACAACATGATGGAGCAGAAACATTCAGGATGGTATTGAGAACCTTGAATCGATGCACCAGGTGCATACAAAAGCCACACATACTGTAGGTAGGTAGTGACGGTGTGTAGAAGGAGTGCACCACCTCACAAATCACCCAAGTAGCCATCTCCTCACCCAGTGGCGGAAGAGTCTGGCTTCATTAGCCACCTCAGAACCACAGTATTAGAGTGGAAGTATGTCATTTTTGGTTCTGAAAGACTGCCCAAGGAGAACACTTGGACCATTTAAAGAAATATTTGTTTTGACTTATTTTCCATTTTTGATGGTTCTCAATCAACCCCACTATTTAGCTTTCTGTACCTGATTTGACATTCAATTTAGGATCTAACCATTACCTCCTGGTTCCGACATCAACAATTCTTTAATGTGATTAAAGGAGGAATTACACAGTAGCTCTATGCACATAGGTCTGGATGCTATTTAGAAGATGGCATGCTGTTATAGCTCTACTTTCTGTCACTTCCAATGCAAAATCCCCAAGTATGTGATGAATGCAGGCATAAACTGGTATTGTTCACTCACCACTGAGAAAAATCAAATGCAATCATTTTTAACATACCACACATTGCCATGCTCCATTGTGAATCCATAAACAAAAAACGCCGACAATTGATATGCTGATTTCCAAACTAATGGATTAAAAAAAACCCTTCCAATATTTAGCACAAAAGTACATGGTTGTACATACCCTGATCAAGAACCACTTCTTCCTCTCTTTTAGGTTGCTGGAGTACCTCATTATCATTTGGCTGTTGTTCATCTAATGGTTGCAGTAATGAGAAACGTATTTCAAAATGATTGCATGTTGTTTTCATTTATGCTCAAATAAACAAACCAATCCCAAACAAATCATGGATATGTCTGCATTACTACTATAAATATGTTTTGCAAATATATAAAAAGCATTGGAAAAAAAAAAGCAATTAACAGAGTGGGCTAAAAGCAAACTCAAGAATATCATACTGCAGTGCATTCTAACCATTCAGATAAGCCGTGGAAATGTTTTAAATAAATGAAGGGAAATTGTTAATTTCTGAAACTTTGTATTATATTTTTGACATTTGGCAGGAGTGGGACATAGCAGGAGGTATTTTCACTATTTGGATCTGTTTCTATTACACCTGACTACTCACCAGCTGTAAACCGAGTATGATCAAAACTTTGCCTTCTTCATGAATCGTGAAAAAAAATCACAGCACAAAAAAACAAACCATATATGTGGCTATATTCATACAACTCTGGAGAAATGCATCCTTGATATTATGTAGAAAGGACATTTGGCAGCTATAAGTGCAACCCACATATCCTAATCTTGAAAAGGCAGCTAAGTGCATAGAGTTTTCAGTTTGAGCTCTGGCTCCAACTAATAATTGCAAGGAAAGAATAAGGAAATAAGCAAAGCCTCAATGGGGAAATCCAAAATGTTACATCCATAAAATTTCTGAAGTGGGAGTGGAGAGGAGAAAATATGAATTAATGAATTTTTCATGTAGAGCATTGATTTCAAAAATTTTAATGGTCATTACATATTGATTGCTGCAAATACCACAATGCACTTGGCTGCACCATCTAGCCTAGAATATGAAGGGAAAGCTATGTTGCCATTCTGGATATTCCCTATAGTGGAAAATTTTCCCACATATATCCAAATAGTCTCATTCATTAAAGGGTCCAATACAGAGAGACAACTAAAGAGATATGTTTTGGAGACACCTTTTCGCTCCAATCTTCCCCACCTCAAACCAGCATTGTTCTCTTTGTCCCCATTAATTCAGCTTACCAATCTGTTCAATCCTAACAACTTGCAAATATAACTGTCAGAAATAACCAAGGCACTGAAGCTCATCTACAGATTTACAACAGTGTCTCCTGCCATAGCATTTTCCAAAAGGAATGAAATCAAGTTCATTCAAGCTTGTCAGAAATATCCTTGATTGTTTAAGGGGTACAAAATTCATAAATCGCATATATTAGAATCATTCACTCTTGAAATGATGTTTTTCTTATGTAAATAATTCATTCACTGTGATCTGTAAAATATTACAAGAGAATTGTTCATGAATAATGTGACTGTTTCTATATCATTAACTATCTGTGACACGGTTCAGATCTAAATAAGAGTAACATTTAATAAAATCCAATTACCTTTATGATGTCCTTGCATAGCCATACTTGGGCTAACTGGAATTGGAATATTTGCTTCCGGAGGAATATGCTTAAACAATTCAGGACTACCCTCTTGTATACAGTATGTGTATGGCTTGGCATGCTTAGCATCCATGTAATACATGATATACAAATTACACATCTCATCTTTGGAAGTTTTTCTGTAAATAAAAGCAAAATAATTGCATGGTTAATACACTCAAACAAGTTTAGCCAAATATCGGAGTTTGGCTGATGATTTTTTAAAGTCAGGAGAATTGCTTTTGATGTCCCAATGGAGAATTCAGCAAAATCAATTCTTTGTCTCATTCAAGCCATTAAAAGGAAAGAGAGATCAAAGGCTAGATGATCTCAGAACTACTGCAAGGGAAGTCAGGAGAGTCACTGCTGGGTAACAGATCTAAGAGTTGATTTAAAATCAAACTGACCTCGTCTCATGGTATGCAGCTCTAGAACACAGAGGGTCAGATACACTTAATTTTAAAGTTTTGAATGTTTCTGAATGTCAGAGATGTTCAAGTTTATTGGCAATTTTGACAGCCAGTTAAGCACGAGGCTGTCAGAAGATTTCTGTGGGTAGGGATTATTACAGAATGTTCTGAAACAATTTGCCTTTCCAGCTACATGACAGTCAACTTTCTTCAGCTACTTGCTATTTGATGACATGCTCAAGGTAATTTTGTGAACCTAGTAAGGAAGCAAAATGTGCTTACTGTGGCAAGATATTCTGGGACACATTTTCAGTTTAATCTGACCAAAAGAAAATTAGTTTTGCACTGAAAATGGCAATTTGCTCAAAGCAAGATGTTCCCATAAAGGAAATCTACTAATGGAATCCATGGGAAGGCTGAAAAAAAACCTCTGATGATCCGCTATCCCACCATTCAGAAATTCCGATGGTTCAGCATCTAACTCACCAAGCAAGTCCCCTGAAATTCACTGGGACCCTGGTTTCCACATTCCCTTTAAACTCACCAGGGCCCCGTTTCTTGTATGTACTTTCACTTATGAGGTTCACTGAAAAAGTTACTGTAATACTGTGTAAAAGTGAACTCATGTTGATGAATGAGTTAGCAAGTTTGCAGATGATACCAAGATTGGTGGAGTTGTGAATAGTGTAGAAGACTGACGACGGATACAGCGTGATATAGATCAGTTGCAGATGTGGGCAGAGAAATGGCAGATGGAGTTTAACCCAGATAAATGTGAGGTGTTGCACTTTGGTAGGACTAATGTCAAGAGGCAGTACACTCTTAAGGACAAGACCCTTAACAGCGCTGAAGAGCAGAGAGACCTTGGGGTGCAAGTCCATGGCTCATTGAAAGTGGCTACACAGGTAGACAGGGTGGTTAAGGCGGCTTATGGAATGCTTGCATTTATTAATTGAGATATTGAGTATAGGAGTCAAGAAATTATGATGCATCTCTATAAGAACTCTGGTTAGGCCACATTTAGAGTATTGCGTGCAATTCTGGTCACCTCACTATAGGAAGGATGTCGCGAGGCTTTAGAGAGGGTGCGGAGGAGTTTTACCAGGATGCTGCCTGGATTAGAGGGCATGTGCTGTCAGGAGAGGCTGGACAAACTTGGGCTCTTTTCTCTGGAGCGGTGGAAGCTGAGGGGTGATCTGTTAGAAGTGTATAAAATTATGAGGGGCATAGATAGGGTGGGACAAGCAATAGCTTTTTCCCATTATTGAGCCATCCAATACCAGAGGCCATGCATTTAAGGTGAGGGGAGGTAGCTTCAGAACAGATGTGAGGGATAAGTTTTTTTTTACTGAGAGAGTGGTGGATGCCTGGAATGCGTTGTCTGATAGGGTGGTGGAGAAAAATTCTTTGGGAGCTTTTAAGAGGGGCTTAGATGGGCACATGAATGAGATGAAAATAGAGGGATATGGGCATTCTGTAGGGAGGAGATATTAGCTATGTCGGCACAACATTGTGCTGTACTATTCTATAAAAGTGCATTGGAATAATAATAGGAATAATAATAGAAATAAAATTCAATAATCTGGAAAATCTGCTAGTCACTACTAAAGTCCTGAGGGTGCCAGGTTATCAGAGGTTTACTGTGTATCCTATTACCAGTGTGGGTGTAATGGTTGAGAGGAAAATACGTTGATCATTTAGAAAAACAGAAGAAGCACTAACAAAACTTCAGTTGCCTCCTTTACTCACTGCACAAAAATAAACCAAGTTAAATACTTTTATCTACTTATATTTCATGGTATAACCGAAACAACCATGAGCCTGTTTCTTTTAAGGTGAAGAGGACATCTGTAACAGACCAGCAAGTTTTTCCAACAAAATAACACAGAAGTTAATGACACTTAAGCCTAGTTTGGTACAACATCTTCAGACAAGGAGATTCAACAATTAAGCCAACTCCAACCAGAGTGGTAAAGTAAATTGTTTCATGTGGCAGCTTATTTTTGACCAGCATGGACAAGATGGGCCAAATGGCCTCCTTCACGTTGCAAGTTTTCTATGATTCTATGGTTAATTGATATTGACAATTTCAAAAATTCCATATTTTCATTTTTCATTTCTGAAATTTTCTGCATCTTTTTTCTGCTTAATCCAATCATAATGTTGCTTTCCGTACATGACTTAACATCGAGTTCACCCACTCTATTTTGCTATTACACTGTTCTTCCTGTTTATCTCCGATGTCTTCAATCTGACTAATTGAGAAAAACAGATACTTCTTTTGCTTACAAGTTCCAGTAGCCTTCTTCCATCACTGTAATGTAACCTAGTTACACTTTCTGCACCTTGAGATAAAAAAAGTTAGAAATCTAAACTCACAAGTGCAAATCTACTTAGTAGCAGATGCTAATGGATACCTAGTTACTGCAAAATCTGGGCTGTTACATTTTCTTTTCCACAGAAGATTACTGGGGAAATGAGAACCAAATAAAGGTAAAATGAGTATGTTTCCTTCCATTTTGACCCTAATAAGACACATAACAGAAGTGCACGGTATCTTTTAATGTGAAATGAAACAGGTCACAGAGGTGTAATGGGGTTGTGAATGTTTTGTAATGCAAATTGCTTAACTACTACACTCTCATAGATACTGATTGATCCACTGAGTGTTTAGTTTATTCCTAATTTCCAGCCTCAATATCCGTTTGCTTTGTGGTTGTCTGGAAATTTGTAATGATACATATATTTTCTCAAATGTCATTGCCTGGTATTTATTGGAGCTCCCTGTTACCTGTGTAGCTTGCTTAAGTAGGCATTACACAACTTAGTTCAACACAACTCTAGTATTTGGCCTAAATTCAGATTCCAATAATTTGGACAGAGGATGTTGAACAACTCAGAAGACTAAGTTGCTTTCATTTGAGTTGTCTTACATTTTCTCTTGTCTGCTCAAAGCAGGGAGCATGTCATCATTGTTGCCATAGTGAATAAGTGAATGCAGTATGATACCAGAATGAAAGTCACCATTGACGTATTTTTCCAAGAAATAAACAGTCCACCTCCGCAGCTTTAACAGGAACCTAGTGTTGCCATTGCTAATTATTCCTGGCATACAACGAAGAGTCATAAATTAAATAAATATCATTCGCTAAAGGTAGGAGCCCTTCAGTGAACAACAGTGCATGAATAATGTGAAAGAAAAAAAATGTGCTGAGCCCATCTGTTAAATGATGTTACTGAACTCTTCGAATGCAAACAGTAATTAAATTCAATGTCTAACTGATCTGCCACCAAGAACCCTGTGACATTCTTTAGTTTAACCATGTGTCAATCAACTTCACAATCTTTTTCATCAAAAATATATTTTAAAATAATTTTTTTTAAATCACCCATTTATTTTAGTTTACATATGAGACAGAAATTACAATTTTTAAGTGATGTACCAATTATTTTTTAATTGGATCATATTTGGAGGCACATTTTATATAAAAGAATCACTAATCACCATATGAGATATATATATATACACACACACACACACATATATATACACACACACATATACACACACACACATATATACACACACACACACATACACATATACACACACACACACACACACACACACACACACACACACACATATATATAAAAAAGGGGGAATCACTGGCTAATTCCTGGCGGTTTCTGTGTTGGGGGCCTACTACAGATGCCAAATCTCCACAGTTGCCTGCAACGTAGGCATAATTTCCTGAAGTTAGAGTAAACAAGTGCCATGACTTCAGAGCAACACATCTGTACAGCCTGCTCCTCATTCTTTACAGAGGAGACGGCAGGGACTGTGACCTCCATTGTTCTTATGTTCCGTATATTGCCTGGAGGAACATCCTTACATTAATCTAATCTCCCCTCCTTTATAAAGATGAAAAATTGTGAACCTTTCAACCATACTGCAAAGTGAACACTTAACTTGCATTTCAGGATGCAAACAATTCCTCAATGATGTAGCATGGGAATGTTCAGTCTATCAAAACTATGCCAGCTTTCATGGTAATTCTGTTGCTCCATTCATTTCCCTGTAACCTGTTCCCTGTACCTACTCACCCTGATTTTCTTACCACCATCTACACTTGGGATACTCTGCAGTAGAAAATTAACCTACCAACCAGCATGTCTTTGGGATGCGCTAACAAATAAGTACAATGAGAGGGATTTTATTTGAAACATACAAGATCCTTAAGGGTCTTGACAGAATATGTGTGGAGAGGATGCTTGCCCTTGTGGGAGAATCTAGAACTAGGGATTATTGTTTAAAAAAAATAGAGGGTCATCTATTTAAAACAGAGATTAAACGATTTTTTTCTTCCTTCTGACAGAGTCTTTGAAACTCTCTTCCTCAAAGGGTAGTAGAATCAAAGTCATTGAATTTTTTTTGTTAAGGCTAATGTAGATAAATTCTTGATAAGAAGGACTGAGAAGGTTACCATGGGAAAACAAGATTATGGAGTTGAGATTACAGTAAAATCAGCCAAGATCCTATTAAGAGGCAGTGCTCCTTATTCATATGTATGGTCCTAGGAGAGAGAAAAAGGGCTCACTCAGTGTTACCTCTACCTTCCTCCATTTAACAAAGTAGTACAGGTGAAGTTGTAATTTTGTGAAAAGGAGGTCTGTAATTAGAATTCAGCTGTGCCCAAAAAGAGTAGCACACTGTTTGGCATTGATTAGAAAACAAAATGGGTGTCTGCAGTGCAAGGAATTTACCACAGGTGCTGAAAATGCTGTTGGGTCTTTCTGATGTCCAGCTGAATGGAGCTGCTACTCTCTCTGGATGCATCTGGTGGAAAACTTTTCCCCACAGTTAAATGTCTCTGAATAAATCCACTATCTTTTTTTCAGTTACTCATCTTGCTCCTGTCATATCACAGATCCTTTTTTTTCCACCCTGCTCCTCCCTCCCAAAAAAAACTGGTTCTCTACTTGCTTTTAAAAATCTTAATCAGCCTATTATGTGATTCAATTTGAGACGTACCCTATCCGTGTGACAGTTGTCCTTCCTTTGCCCGTGAAAACACATCTGGCTGTAATGGTGTCACCGTACTTAATATCCATTGGGTTTTCCACATGATAAAAAGCCTGAGAAGAATACAAACAGGAAATTCCAGAACAATTTCATCAAGAAAGTTTTAATGGCCATGATTTTAAAAGGACGATAAAGAAATACCTTTGAAAGACAATTGCAATCAAGTTAATGATAGCAGTATTACTAATATGTCCAGCAACAACCCTAAGAGTTCCATAAAACTGTTAATCTGGTGCAGAAAATTGCCAATTAAACTTGTTGCAAAAAAGTTAGCATACTGGTAGTCAAGAGGAAAACCACATTTCTGATGATTTATGCTTTCTAACAGCAATCACCCTCCCTAGTCTAGAAGGTGACAGTAACAACTGTGGAGTACCATTCCTTCTGACTGAAAATTGTCAGAGATGTCCAAAATAAACTTTATATTTAATCCTTTATTTTCTTTTCCTATTTTCTCTCTTAATCCAGTCTTTTGTTCCCACACACAATCTGAATTTAATTCATCACCATTCTGTTGTTCCTCTCGCTTCCCAACCCTTAAATCTCCTCAATTAAAGAGAAAGAAAACATGTTTTATTGTTCGGTTCCAAATGCTCAATTTGTGTCTTTATCAACTTATTTTCAGTCATTAAAAAGGACAACAAAATTAAGTTAAAAATGAAAGAAAGTGCCTACCTCCTGGGGCACACTGCAAGAGGTCTCATTCAACCAAAGTTTCTGCCAATATTCAGAGATTGTATGAATATAATAAGTAGGTCATTCAGCCCCTCATGACCTTGGTGAATGGCAGAGCAAGCATGGGAAATGTTTTAGCTCAGTGTCACTTTCCTGTACTAACCCCATCTCTCTCGATTCCCTTAATATCTAAAAAGCTTTTGATCTCTTTCTTTAAAATCTTGAATTGTGATCGAGCCTCCTCAGATCTCTTGGTTAGAGAATTCCAAAATTCCATGACCTCCTTCTCATCTGCGCACTGAAAGACTGACCCCTTATTTTGAGACTATGTCCAAATTCGAAAGTAAGCCTACCTGAGGTAACTGTGGATTCTGTCGACCAATTAATGTCCATTTTCCATCTCTTACTCTGTATCCACTAACCACCTGACCTAAAATTATAGAAATCAATATCGTGCATTATAGCAGTAATTTATTAAAACATGAACTGAAATACAATAACTTTAAAAACTGTACTTCAAAAGATATTACTGGAAATCAAAGTTTAGGGAATTACAAATTGTACATCCTGTTGATGTGCAATCAGCGGAGACAAAATAAAAATGATCACATCAATATATTATTTTCCTACTAATTTTTTATTGAAATCAATTTCAAATCCTAAAAGTAGATTAGATACTTATTCTTTTCATATATCTAGTGGTGACTGAAATAAGATTAAACAAGTATCTGGCTGTGAGGGACATAGACCATGCAACTAATTATTTTGAACAGTAGTGGCTTCATTAACAATTTTGAAAGTGCTGCAGAATTGATAGTAAATATATAAACCTGTAAGATCGCTAATGTCAAATTAATTATGTACAATGCTGAAATGTTTAAATTGCTGCTTAAACAGAGGAAAATTAAAGATCATTCCTCTTTATCTTTTAATATTGACTATTAATGGTCCCTTTCTATCTAATTCCCTTTACGGGTGGTCCCCAGGTTACGCAAGGGTTTCATTCCTAAGAACTATTCATAACCCGATTTTTCCCACAAGTCAGAAGGAACAATTTCATTGAGGGCTGATTAACATGAACATTTATTTATTGTTAGAATATAGAAATGCCATATATAAACTCCAGATCGATTTGCTGGGGACAGGATTAGGTTAGAACATGATTAAAATTCACAAATTTGTGCTTCAAATGCACTTGGAACCAATTCCAAGACAGAAATGATTACAAAGAGCTGGGAGGAAAGAAAATGCCAGTTAAATCATTAAGCAAGCTCTAAAAAAAAATCAAAATATGAACAAATTTTCTATGCAAACATGATTCATACACCATTAGCATTAGGAATGAGTCACCTTTGAAGTATAATAGCAAGTTGGATTGTGGATTTTGTTCTCTAACCCCGCAATCGTTTTAAATGTGTAAAATAATGCAAAGTCTATGGTAAGAATAGGCTTGATGAGTTATCTTCTCATTCCATATTCTAGTGACAAAAATTACCAAGGAGGACTATATCTTTTTCTTTCTTTTCTTTTTCAAACTTTTTATTAGTTTTCCAATTAATACAGATTAATATATAACATCAATGATTGTACATATACTACAGAGATCAGGAGAACAATCATGGCATAGATAATCATAAAGAACAATAAAATATAAAAAAAATCTGTAGATCCCACGATCTCTTAGTAAGTAAATATAATATAAAAGAAAGGAAAGAAAAAGATTTCTTATATATAAAAGAAAGAGAAAAAAAATCCCCAAATCAATAAGAAAAATCATAAACAATATGTCAAACCAAACTAAACAGAAAAATTTCAAAAAGAACAAAAAAAAGAAAAAGACTGGACTGAAAATTCTCAGTAGAAACAGAGCAATATTATGTCGTCAACTCCATTCCTCTAAATCGGAGAATATATCATTTAATCAATAATTGATAATACCAATATTTCAGATTTCAGAACTCCCACATTTTTGAAGCTTTTGCAGTTATTTTAAGAAATCAAATAAGAAAGGTTACACACTTCTTACCTAATTGATGAGTATGTGTTCTAAAGGCAAATGGGTATATGGTGGCCTGTTTGTACAAACAGGCAATATCTGCATTTACAACTGCAAAAAAAAATTAAAAGCAATACATTACTTACATTTTACAGTACAGAAATGGGCCATTCAGCTCAACTATCACTTAAGGCATCATACTCTTTTTGCACTTCTTCAGTTAACTCTATAAGCTTTCATTCCTTTCTCTGTTCATTAACTTCACATCTATTATATTATTTAAACACTGCACACAGAAATGCAGTAGTAAAATGTACAAGGGGGGCTAAATAGAGAAAATTGAAGAGGAACAAAAACGTTTAACTTCTACTTTCTTTACCAATGCAAATCACTTTCCAATTCAAAGGACATACATGCAATACAGCACACAATATTAAGCAAAAATATTATAATAGACCAGAAAATGCTCGAAATACTCAGGAGTTAAGGCAACATCTGTGGAGTGAGAACCCAATTAATATTTTGGTGACTTTTCATCAGAATGCTTGATTATAAACTATTAAATCAGAGTTTTCTTTATGTTTTCTGGCTTAAAATGTTTGCTCAGCTTTTCATTCTCCACAGATGTTGTCTGACCTGTTGAGTTTCCAGAATTTTGATTTTATTTCAGATTTCCAGTATCTGCATTTTTACGCTTTAGTTATTGTATTTTGACCTCCAAGTCACTTATTAGCACAGCAGATCTAAGCACACCATTCAGCATGCAATTGAGACTCATCATGGGTCATTTTTAAATATTTTGCACTTAATGCCATAATTCATTTAACAACACTTTATGACAGGTTATAGACCTGTAATTATTTTTAGAAAGGAAATTAAAATCTAACCTCTGAGAACATCAATTCTTTTCAGGAAAAATTGGGATCAGGCTCTTGTTATTGTGACAATTACTTTTGTTTTTTCATAAAAAAAATCTGGGTCTTCACAAAACAACATTCACTTTAAAATACGAAAGCATATTAAATTCTGAGTAGCAGCTATTGCCGTTCCAATACGAGTCAGAGCAATAAATTTCCTAGGATTTTTAAATATGCTAATTTGTCATACACATTAAATTATCAAACAGCCTACTAATTCATACCAGAGGTTTGATTCTATTATGACACTATAATTCAAGTATGGATAGGTCTTAAAAATTATAAATTTTAAAGGAATTATTTTTGTATACCTTTCATTAGGGCTACAATGACTATAAAAAAAAACATGAAGTTTTGAAACTTTCAGTCCTAGGAGCTGTTGATGTGGGATCAATGGAAAGTTCCACCATTACCTGACTGGAAGGATTGAGAGGCTGCTTGGATGATCTTCCTTTCATTTCTTCATGCATTTTAAGATGTAGAAAACCATTTAGGCCATCGAGTCTATGCTTGCTTTCAGAACATTCTCAGCCCTCCTGAACTTATTTAGCACATTGAACTGTACAGCATAGGAACAGGCCTTCAGCCCATGACATCTGTGCCAACCATGATGTTAAATGGAGCTAATCCCATCTGCCTGCACATAATCCATATACTCCATTCCCTTCATGCTCACGTGGCTGTCTAAATGTCTCTGATGCAGGCTTCTACCTGAAACATTGACAATTCCTTTCCTCCCACAGATGCTGCTTAGCCAGCTGAGTTCCTCCAGCAGGTTGTTTGTTACTCCACAATACTCCAAATGCAGCCTAACCAAAGTTTTTTGCAGCTGCAACACGACTTCCTGACTCTTATATTCAATGCCCCAATCGATGAAGGCAAGCATGCTATTTGCCTTCTTTACCACACTATCCACCTGTGTTGCCACTTTCAGGGAGCTATGGACTTGCACACCAAGATCCCTCTGTACATCAATGCTCTTAAAGTCCTGCCATTTACAGTGTACGTTCCCCTCACATTTGACCTCCCAAAGTGCAAGACGTCACACTGTCAGGAATAAAACCCATCTGCTACTTCTCCGCCCATATCTGTAACTGATCTATAACCTGCTGTATCCTTTGACAACTTTCTTCACTCTCCACAACTCCACCAATTTTTGTTGTCTGCAAACTTACTGATCAGTCCATCAACATTTTCATCCAAGTCATTAATATATATTTCAAACAAAAAAGGTCCCAGCACTGATCCCTGTGGAATAGCACTGGTCACAGACCTCCAGTCAGAATAACACTCCTCTACCACCACCCTGTCTATGGCCAATCTACCAAGTCACCATGGACCCCATGCATCTTAATCTTCTGGATCAGCCGATCACCAGGGACCTTGTCAAATGCTAAAATCCAAGTAAACAACATCCACTGCCCTACCCTCATCAATCAATTTCGTCACCTCCTCAAAGAAACAATTAAGTTTGTAAGGCATAGAACATAACAGTGCAGTACAGGCCCTTCGGCCCATGACGTTGGGCCGACATTTTATCCTGCTGTAATATCTATCCCTTCCCTCCCACAGAGCCCTCCATTTATCTATATGTAATATCTATCCCTTCCCTCCCACAGAGCCCTCCATTTATCTATATGTAATATCTATCCCTTCCCTCCATTTATCTATAATTCATGTGGCTATCTAGGAGCCTCTTAAATGTCCCTAATGTATCTGCCCCCACAACCTCTGCCAGCAGTGCGTTCCACGCACCTACCACTCTCTGTGTAAAAAAAACATACCCCTGACATCCCCCTTGTACCTTCCTCCAATCACCTTAAAATTATGCCCCCTCGTGTTAGCCATTTTCGCCCTGGGAAGAAGTCTCTGACTGTCCTCTCGATCTACGCGTCTTATCATCTTGTACACCTCTATCAAGTCACCTCTCATCCTCCTTCTCTCCAAAGAGAAAAGCCCAAGCTCACTCAACCTATCCCCACACAAAGCTAAACTGATTATCCCTAATAAGGCCATGCTTTTCCAAATGTGAATAAATCCTATCCCCATGGCCTCTCTAATAGCTTCCCTACAACTGACATGAGGCTCATTGGCCTATAATTTCCCTGATTATTTCTATTGCCCTTCTTAAATAAAGGAACAACATTAGCTACTCTCCAGTCCTCTGGGACCTTGCCTGTGGCTAGAAATGATACAAAGATCTTTGCCCATCAATTGTCCCTTGATGCTGCCACCACCCAGAAATGGTAGGTAATTGACGTTGGCCATTTTTGCCATATGGGAGGAAACTGGAAACTGAATATATAAACTCTGCACAGACAGCACCAAAAACAGGATCAAATCTTGGTCGTTGTGATCCTTCTATGATTGTGTTCAGATGGCAGAATTAGCAAATGGAATTACCAGTTTTGAATTAAGCAATAATTAAGTGAAATTGCAATTTTATTTCATCTGAATTTAGTGAATTTTAATAAATTCTTTTACTAGACATTAACTGCTCGAGTATTTGTGCAGCTTTTTGATTCCCTCAGCACAGAACACTCACTTTCATTGCCAGTTTAGAAAAACTAGTTAAATTCAGTGTTTTGGAATCATGTTTCATGATCATATCCATTTTGCCATTGTCTCAAAATCATTAGATAAACCACATGCACTACTAGTATTCTGTTGTCAATACAATGGCTTAAGTTTAGGTGTGCATTGTATTCAAAATAGACTGCATTGTGTGATATCAGTTATTATCTACAAGATTGTGGCATGCAAGTTCAGTCATGTTGCTAAAGGGACCACAGCTGAGATTATGAGTAACTTTGGCAGAGACTGGAAAGCAGACCATTAACATGGTCACAGTTGTTCAATGCGCTGTAAGTTGAGAGTTTTCATATTTAAATACAACTGAAAGTATTTAAATTGCACACAATTTCATGCTCAAACAATTCTCAAACCAACCCTATATTCCAATTGCACAAGACACATGTTGCGAAAAGTAGTCAATTATTTAAATTCTATCAACATAAAAATGGCTAAGGATACAAAATGTCTATACCTCAACATTTTTGAGGGACAGTTATACATTTTTTCTAATGTATTCCATTGCTGCACCAAAACAAGATTAATACACTATCATTAAAATTATATCCATCAGGCATTAATCAAAGGAACCAAGCACTCAATTCATAGAAGTGATTTTTTTTAAATCATTATTTCAGACATGAAACATATCTGTTTTTATAAAAACACTATATACTCAAATCTGATGAAATAAATCAATTCAATTTACATTATCCAGGCAGTAAATTATGATATTTAACAACTTTATAATCTATAAATTTTAGGAATGGTGGCACAGTAGTTAAACTGCTCAACTAGTAACCCAGAAGTCTGGACTAGCAATCCAGCGACAAATTCACATCCCAAAATGACATCTGAGGAGTTTGAAGCTGCTTAAAGGAAGCTGGCTTCATGAAACAACCATCATGAAACAAACTTCCTTCCGGAAAGAAAGTCGGCCATCTTTGCCAGATCTGGCATAAAGGAACTGATGCACAAGGTAGTTGATTCTTAACTGCCCTCTTAAATGACCTAGCAAGACATTCAGTTGTAAACATAAGAATAATAAAACCATCATAGTTTCTTCCAGCCCAAGCTGACCTTGCGAAGTCATCTTCTCTAATGTCTGGAACCTGGATTCTATCTTAGGAACAGTTTCAACACACTGATTAACAACAACCTAAGTTTCTCACAGAATCATACTTTACACCCAAACTGTTACACATCTCCATCACAATCTTTGGATGCACTTGTCCTGCCAGAGTTGCAATACAATGGCATGGCAGCAGAAAGGAGTGATCCCTTGAGTTCTTAATATTGACTCCAGACCCCACAAAGTCTCCTGGCATCAGGTCAAACATGGGGAAGGAAAATTTCTCCTAATGACACCTCTCAGCTGACAAGTCAGTTGTCCTCAATCAGTTATCCTTCATAGAACATAGAATATAGAGGTCCTTTGGCCCACAATGTTGTGCCGACCTTAAAATCTCGCCTAAGACTATCTAACCCCTTCCTCCCACATATCCCTCTATTTTAAATTCCTCCATATGCCTATCTAGTAATCTCTTGAATTTGACCAATGTACCTGCCTCCACCACCGCCCCAGGCAGCGCATTCCATGCCCCAACCACTCTCTGGGTAAAAAACCTTCCTCTGATATCTCCCTTGAACTTCCTTTAAAGCCATGCCCTCTTGTATTGAGCATTGGTGCCCTGGGAAAGAGGTGCTGGCTGTCCACTCTATCTATTCCTCTTAATATTTTATACACCTCTATCATGTATCCTCTCATCCTCCTTCTCTCTAAAGAGTAAAGCCCTAGCTCTCTTAGTCTCTCCTCATAATGCATAGTGTCTAAATGATGGAGCACTAAGGATAAATAGCAAGGCAGAACATGTAACTCTGGATGGAAGTCTTCGATGCCCACCATCAAGAGTGTCTCACTAGCATCACCTACAAGCTGAGGTCAAACACTACTTGCCAAATATTAAGCCATACCAAATGTTATCCAGGTCTCGCTGCAAGGAGACAAAGAGAAATTGAGAACAAAATGGAATGTTGCGTAATCATCAGCAAACAAACTCAATTCTGACCTTATGTTGAAGGAAGATCATTGAAGGAAAGTCACCAATTAAGTTGAAGGTAGTGGAACCTAAGAGATTGACCTGAAAACTCCTATGGCAATATCCTTTAGTTGAGATGATTGAAACCCAACAACAACAACCATATTCCTTCCTGTGAGGTATGACTCCAGACTTTTCCTTTCAATTTATACTTCAGTTTTACCAAGAATGCTTGATACCACACTAAAAGAGTCACATGTTGCTTCTGGATTTCAGGTCTTTTGTCCAGGTTTGGACCAAGGCTGTAATGAGGTATGGAACTGAATGGTCCTGATGAAACCCAGGTTATGCAGAATATATGTCATTGATAGTACCACATTCCAGAACTTTGCTGATGACTAAGTATAGACTGATTAGATGGTAATCAGCCAGGATTTGACAGTCTTTTTTGTGAATAAGATGCACACGAACAAAACCTCTGGCTGAGTGGATGCTGTAACAGTACGAGAACAGCTTAATTGGGGGTATGGCTAGTTATAAAATCCAAGACTTTAGCCTTAAGTCTTGGATTTCAAAGCTGAAAGTTGCAATAGACTTTTCTATATCCAGCATTTTCAGTGGGTTCTTGATAAATTGTGGAGAATATCAAATTTGCCCATGATTGACTGCAGTGATGACAGGGTCCTTAGTAGGAAGTCAAGTTGGGTCATTTGCTTGGTACTTCTGGCTGAAGATCACTGCATCTTTTATATTCCTGTGCTGGGCTCTGCAACAGTTGAGAATGGGATTCTTGGAGCTGTCTTCTTCCATTTGATTACCTACTGCCCTTCATGTCTGGATGTGGCACAACTGAAAACTTATGATCTGATTGATAGTGTTGGGTTCACTTAGCACTGTCTATTGCATACATGCTTGGCTTCATCAGACTGGTGCTCATTGTTAATATGCCTGATGTTGCTGTATAACTCATTGACCAGGAACTTATCATGTATGGTGACAGGAGCCTCAGTCTGTAAGAGTGCAGCCACGTGAATGTGGTAATTTTCGTTAGTTGTGCAGGATTAAAATTTCATTTATTACAGATGACAGGACTTCAGTACAAGTAGATCTGGCAGAAGAGTTGGAGCAGTGCATCAGTATCACGGTAGTAATGGCTACTTAGTTACATGTTATGTATGACTCTTAATATATTTATGTCATTTTTCTGATGAAGCAGCTTGCCAATTATTTTGCAGCAGACTATGGACTGGCGAGAAGTGCTAAAATTAGAGCACCATTGGATTATTTTAATATTATTGGCTGCATGGTACAAGAAAAAGACCTTTTCTGTATTATCAAGCAGTTATCTTCCATGCCTTTTGAACTTTTACAAGATTACATTTCCTAGCAGTACATATAGCAAATAACAGCAATGTACAGTAAAAGCTCACCTTTCTCATTTGGTGGTATCACAGTATCGGCAGACATAAGGAGATAAATGCCAGCAATCAAAGGCTGTCTGCAGAAAAAAGGTTGGAAAATGCTCATTGGCTCCAATTTCATTCCACCCACGATCATTATTTAAATATAATTATCAAGGACTCTGTTTTTTTCCCAACAGCTTATCATTCAATAGAAATAAGGGGAAATCAAACCAAATATTACCCATTCACCCTCTAACTACCTTTTTCAGCCACAAATTTATTAATAGCCATAAAAATAATTAAAACAATAATCTTACATAATCTTTTGAATTAAATACTTATTACTTAAGGGGAACATGCATGTGAATTTATGTTGCAATATACGAGTTGCTGTAACAACATTGCTGCTACAGTTAACAAACCACGACTAAAATATGAAATATGTCACATTTTATAAGTTAATGGATATCTCTGAATTTGGCAACTTTTAATATGAAATCAACATAAAAGTCAGCTTTTACAATTACATAATCCAATCCCCAAAATTATTGTCCTGCAATTAAATGACATCTATTGGTTCAAGCATTAGTATTTTATCACAACTGCACTAATTCAAGTGATGGAATCATAAAGGAAAATTAAGAATGGATTATTATCAAGATTACATGCTGAGAAATAAAAATACAAGAATGTTGTACCTGTAGTGTTATGATTTCCTAATTATACTTCCAAAATCTATACCTGAAAAATACTATGTCTGTATAATTATACATAGCAGCCACCGGCATGAACACTGATTGTCAGTGAATCACTGTATTAATTTTCCTAACAACATGAAATTTTGTTTTCTCACACCAAGCTCTATTCAATTTTTTAGGTTACATCTGTAATATCAACCCAGTTTTTTTTCTCTCCACGGAATTACCTGATAAGCTGGACATTTCCAATAAATCTGACCTGCATCTCACAGCATAGACATCTCCTATTTCTTTGCTCTCTCTCAGTAATCTATCAACCAGATGGCTTCATTGACATCTTATCACCATGGCAAAACTGGTCTCACCCTATCAGAGATATTCCCTTTATTCTATCCATACCTCTACAAATTGAAGCAAAACTGTTTTGCTTTTCCTCAGTTCTGATAAAGATTCTTCAACCTGAATGTCAACTCTATGCTGCCTGACCTGCTAAGTGTTTTTTTTCCAGAATTTTCTGTTTTTATTTCAGGTTTCCAGAGTCTGCAGATTTTTTATTTCCATTCATGAACTGAGAATGCTTCAGAAGATAATTAGAGTATCTGTAACTTCCTTAACTTCCCTAAGTTTGTATTAAATTTAGTTCTATTCCTCGATTCATTCCCTGGAATGTCATGTTCAGATTCTGCTTGTATGGAGATTATACAAAGGCGAAAAAGGCAACTTTAATTCACCTACAGTTCTGCTGGAAGGAACTGTCACTTATTCAAGTCATAGTATCTGTCTGCACACAAGTAGTGGTGAAGCTGAAGGAAGGTTTGTGCGCTAAAACGGGGCATCATTAAGATGCATACAGAAACCAATTCCCTGGCCAGAGATGATATCAATAAGGAACAGTGTGTAAATTAGAATTAGAAAAAGAAAGCATTACATGTTACTGAGGGGAGAATTTTATTTCCAGGAATTTGAATTTATAAGATTGACCTTAGAACATTGATTTTATTTTCTGGGGAGATGGAAGACAATACAGTATTTCAACGGTACTCTTGTAATAGGATAATAAAGATATCTCAAGCTCTGAGCTCAAATCTGGATACTTACTTAAGAAATGTCATCTGTAGTGTTACACCTGAGCAATCTTTGTGGTTATCTAAAATAAAAATGTATGCATTTAAAGCTTAAACAAGTTTAAATTGTATTCAAAGGCAGTTACAATGCTAAACCATAACAAGTAAAATCTGAAATAGATTGTAGAGATGGTTCAGTTACTTTGCATGGTTAGAAATATGGTTTGCCAAGAACCTGACAAAATTTTGCTTTTAATTTTTCAACATTGGTTCTGGCCAACATAAAACTGCAATATTCAGTCTACTAATGACAGTTCAGTACAAAATCACTAGTTGCCCTAAAGTTGTTCTCCCTCAATTTCCTTTACCTACCTTTCATATTCACTTAAAATCTACTGAATAAAACTCCGCTAATTTCGCAAGCTCGGGACTTTGGTAGGGCTGGACTATCCGATTTTTCTGGATTATTGCATGTTATAATACTCCAACACATTAATAATTCACCTTTTTTTAAAAATAATATGTATAGGAAATCCAGCAAGTTTAAAGGAGGAACCAAGGTGCCAGTGAATTTTAGGGGAGCATGGGAGTGTATGGGGAATGTGGCAAACTGGTGAGCCAGATGCTGAACAATTGGCTAACAGATGACTGGAGTTTTATTATATTGATCTTTTAACATCCATCAATTCCAATGAAAGGTTATCGACCTAAAATGTTAACAAATGCATTATTTTAGCTTTAAAGCATCAGCAGTATTTTGTTTGCTGATGCGCTGTAGAACTGACCAAGAGGGGTACAGCATGTTTATTGCATGGTCAGTGATTATCTATTATCTGTTCTCTTTTCAAAATATTCTCGACACTAGCCATAATAATTTATCTGCTTTCAACTGAAAGTGAGCTTTGAAACAGAGGATATCTATTCATTTTTTTTTAAATATGAAAGGAAATCAATGTCAGAATGATATACAATTACAAATGGCACAAAATGACTCTATTCATTGGAATCTCTCACCTCTAAATGCAGCCACATTTCCATAATGAACCTGAAGAACTATGTAGTTAATACCTGTATTTCCACCAACTCTAAATCCAACATCTAGAGAACAGAAAGATAGAAGTCATATTTAGTTGATTACTAATAAAGAGAAATATAACTTCACATCATACCTTCACAAGATATGACTGTATCAGTGGCAGTGACAACTAAACCACTAGAAAATTTTATAAACTTTTCTGGTTCATCAATATACATGTGTCAAGGCCTATAATTGTCAAGGAACTCAATTTCTTTAAGTAGTCTTTTATTCAGGTAACTAGTCATTGGCCAGAAACAGAAGATTTACACAATGCTCCAAATGATTTGGTTTTCTACATCCACAACACTGTTCTGACAAAAAGTTATCAATCTGAACTGTTAATTCTGTTTCTATCTCCACTGAGTACTTACAGCAATTTTTGATTTTATTTTGGATTTCCAGCATTCACAGTATTTTGTTTCTGTTCTTAATTTCCTTCATGTATACACTAGAAAAACACTAACTGAAATGTACGAATTTAAGACTATACACTTCAATTTCTTGAATAATGGCTGCACTTGCTTATGAAATGCTTGTGTTAGAAAGGATATTTCTGTATAGAGAAACTGACATTCACACTTATGCAGAAAATTAACTTTTTCAAGTGCAATCCCTTATTGTAGCATCAAATAAAAACACACTTTGACCATTTCAACAATTTAACATATTTACTTAAAAGATAATGATAATCCTGGAAATAAAAGAAATTATTAACCTAAAATATAGCCCTAAGGCTGCCCATGGAGAAAATGCAGAAGGGATTTATTAGGATGACATGAGGGATGAGGGAATTTAGCTGTAAGTTGAGACCAGAGCAAGCAATTGTTCTTCTTACAAAAGAAAAGTTTCAAGCTCTAACAGAGGTGTTTAAAATTATGAAGGGATTTCCCAAGTTTGGAGAAACTGTTTCTATTGAGAGGAGGGTTCCTAACCAGAGGATGTAGACTGATGGTAAGTGGGAGAGCAACCAGAAAGAAAATAAGATTCTATTTTTTTTAAATACTGCAGGCTATGATCTGGAATAACTGAAGTGTAGTGATAGCAAACTTAATGGTAACTTTCAAAAGAAAATTATATATACACTTCAAAAAGAGAAAACCTAAAGAACTGTGGGGAAAGAACAGGGAAGTGGGGATAAATAGTAACTCTTTCAAAGCAGAGAGACTTGATTGTTCATATGGCTGTTTCCTGTGTTGTATCCTCCTTTAATTTTTTTTAAACATCAAGGATGGGTGGGCAGGGGAAATTATTTGTTTTTTTTTCTTATTCAAAAGCCTTTATCTATTTTGAACCTGATATCTATATAGAATATATCTATATTCAGGACTATGGTATAATCTCTGCAATGCAGCCAGCACCTTTACAAGTTCCAGATGACATGACATTTTCTTATTGAAAATTGTGTAAAGCCTAAGTACTCCTAGGCCAGCAGAGTATTGGATTCAGTGGCAAGAGCACCAAACAAGGGATTCATTAATCAAAGTGTTTAACTGCAGTGTTGCCTTGTTTCCTTGGTGTTATTCTCACCCGTCAGAGTATCGATTGTCCAAGCAGTACTCTACAAACTGAGCACATAATCCACATTGATATTTCAATGCAGCAGTGAGCAATTGCTTTCCTTTGGCTGTAAGAGAACCGATATCGGCTTGTTCAGGTGGCATGAAAGATCCCATTTCAACATCTGAAGAGCAAAGTCGTCCCCCTGGTGTTCTGGCCAATACTTATCCTTTTAACAATTTTAAAACATTTTCAAGGCACAAATTCATGCAGTTGGTGTGGAGCTTATAAGTGTATAATTTTGCCATTTGATTTATTCGCAGTGAATACCTATTTAAAATATTTATTTGGTCGTGAAATGGTTTGAGGAATACTGAGAACATGAAAGTTTCTATAAAATATGCATTATGTACAAGTTTCTTTCTTTGTTGCATTCATCCAATAACAAAAATTAGATGAGCAGTATGATTGAATGGAAACAAGTAAGGGGGACATGAGAAATCTGGAGAACTGGAGTTGGGTATCAAGAACAGTTATTATGTATGTGTCGAAGACAGCCCCAAATTTGAACATTCTGCCAAAGGAGCCACATGCAAAGGACATAGGGAAGGGGGCCATGTAAGAAATTTGAGGAATATCCTTGACTAATGGCAGGAAGAAAAACAATGCATGAAAAACCAATAAATTTAAAGTTACATACCTGCAGGTAATTGTGTGGGAGGAGCATTTCTAGCCCATGCATACATGATTTCAGCTTGTTGTAAACAAGTTCCATATCTGTTGCCACAGTCCCTGAAAACCGAGTGATTGTAGTTTTAATAGCCAGGCTTCCATTGTGTAAAGTCTTGCAAAGCAATTGTTCAGATGGCACTCTCTCATTAAAGGAGGTATTTACTTCTCACAATTTAAGCTAATTGCAAACAAAGACTCACTTTCTGAACAATTATCAAGTTGTGATGTCCAGAATGCCATTCTAAATTGATAAGTTCCAATTCGAAGATAACTGGTTCACAATTATTAAAAACAATTTCATTGTTGGCCTGCCTTAGATTTACAGAATCATAGAGGCTATTCAGCAATATAACCCATCCTTTGGCTCTTTTCTCCATTTGACTCCAGGGCTAAAATGCTCTCCATTTCACAAAAATAATTTGACATTGTATTTAAGACGAAACCTGAACAAAGCCTCTACAGATTTTAGCAAGACTTCCCCTAAAGGGAATCTGAGGGGGAACTACTTCACTCAGAGGGTGGTGCAAGTGTGGAGTGAGCTGCCAGTGGAAGTGGTGGATGCGGGTTCAATTGTAACATTTAAGAGAAGTTTGGATAGGTGCATGGATGAGAGAGGTATGGAGGGCTACGGTCTGGGTGCAGGTAGATGGGACCAGACAGAAAACCAAGCCAGTATGGACTAGATGGGCCGAAGGGCCTGTTTCTATGCTGTATTGCTCTATGACTTTTTAAAAACACTTGCTCAATTGTTCAGCATTCCATTAGCTGAGGTGATCGTAGTTCTGTATTAATTAGACAGGCATTTCATAGATCTATTTTAATTTTCAGAGCAGCAGCGTTCCAGCTGAATCAGAAGATTGTGAGTTCATGCATTACTGTGGGACTTGAGCACAACCCACAATGGTCCTTCACTGCAGTCCTAAGGAACAGGCAGTTTGTCAAAGGTATTGTCATTCATCTGAGACAATGAACCAAAAGTTCATCAGTCTGTTTGCATGGACATAAGCAATTTAAAGACCTTCTTCAAAAGGGAGGATTTCTCCTAGTATCTTTGCCAATAATTGTACTTCAGTCAATTCTACTGAAACAGAATATCTGGTTATTCACCTCAAAAATGTGTTTAGAACCTCAAGTATAAAATAGACTTCAAAATAGCTAAATGGATGTGACGTGTTAGATCCTGACAACGTGAATGGTCTTATATAAATTTCCTTATCTTTCCTTCCCTGTTGAATTCACCAAGGATCTTGAGCCTATTCCAAATGCTCAATTTGCTTATTTTATCTGCAAAAATATCTGCTAATCAGTATTGAACTACATTTTCCATAGTTCTATCCACTTGCGTACAATGTCTGACTCCATCTTAAATGTCTCAATTGCCACTTTTTAAACCATTGTTCCTGCTAATTTAGTGTCATCTTTAAATTTAGCCAATTTGCTTTTAATTTCTAAATCCATATCATTAATGAAAATCAAAAAGAGCTGTGGTCCCATATATCATTTCTTCAGCAACCAACCCTGTTCTTCCACTACCTCAACACTTCAACAAATACCGTAACTGTCTTATGTTTCAGTCAATTTCTTACCCATTGCCAAGATTTACTCTGAATCCTTAAAGTTGAGAACTGATGGGCTTCCACACTACTTTATCAAATATCTTTTGCAAGTTGAAGAGGTTGAAATCAGTTTTGAGCAGTGATGCAAACCAAACAACCAGCTGTCCATTTTGTGCAGCATCTTACAATCTAACACTTAAGCAACAAGTATCACGTAAACTTGCTGCTCCATTTGTCCGCAGAGAGAGGAGTGTTTTGTTATCCCACAAGGTCTGACCTAGAAACAGGAGGCAGCAGCCAGGTAAACAACCACATGCAGGCACTTTGTGATAGTCAGCTCATCAACAATATTCAGAGCAGTGACTCAGTGCAGGTATAAACTCTCTTATCAGGATGATATCTTGTAATAAATGTGTGGAACACCTGTGTTTCAGATTAAGGCAACATTTTACATCACCACCCTCCTCTAGACCTTCACCACCAGTCTTTCTTCTCCCCTGGTCCAAGTCATAGAGTCGTACAGCATGGAAACAAGCCATTCAGTCCAACTTATCAACACTGACCAGTGGGCATCCTTCAGTATTAGTCCCATCTCCCGGCACTTGATCCATAGTCATCTATGCCTGAGTGATTCAACTGTTCATCTAGACATTTCTTAAATGCAGTCAGCGACCTAGCTTCAACCACTCTCAGGTAATGTATTCTAGGTACTTAGTACTCTGGGTAAAGGACACCCTTACATTCCCTCTAAATCTCTTCCCCCTTACCCCAAACCAATGTCCTCTAGTTTTATCTACATGCAGTTTACCTTATCTCTTCCCCTCATAATTTTACATACCTCAATTATGTCCCCTCTTAACCTCCTCCACTCCACAGAGAACAGACCTACCTTCTCCAGTCTCTCCTCATAACGGAACTGCTCCATCCCAGGCAACATCCTGGTGAACCTCCTCTGCACCCTCTCCAGCACTATCACATCCCTCCTATAGTATGGTGACCAGAACTGCATGCAGTACTCCAGATGAAGTCTGATCAACATTTTATAAAGTTGGAGCGTAACCTTGCAACATCTGTATTCATTGCCCCGACTAATGAAGGCCAGTATTCCATAAGCCTTCCAAACTATGTTATCTATCTGTATTGGCATACTCATGAATCTGTGGAATTGTACTCCAAGTTCCTCTGTTCCTCAACGCTCCCCAAGACCCTATCATTTCATGGTGTATGTCCCAGCCTCATTAATACTCCCAAAATGCACCACCTCAGAGTTATCTGGATTAAACTCCATCTGCCATTTTTCAACTCATTTCAGCAAAACATTGATTTCTCTGCATGCTAAGACTACCTTCCACACTATCAACAAATCCATCAATCTTACTGATCATTGCCTCCCACATCCGCGTCATTCACGTGAATTACAAACAGCAACCGTCCCAGCACCAATGCTTGTGGGACACCACTAGTCACAGGCCTCCAATCACAAATACAACCCTCTCTTATCAATCTAATTTTGGATCCAGTTTTCCAACTTACCCAGGATCCCATGGGATCTAACCTTTTGAACCAGTCTCCCACATGGAACCTTGTCAAAAGCCTTACTGAAGTCCGTGTAAATCACATCTACTGTCCTGCCCTCATCAAAAAAACTTTGTTACCTCTTCTAAGAATTCATTCAAACTGGTCTGACAAGATCAACCCTTGACAAAGCCATGTTGGCTGTCTCTGATTAGTTCCTACCTTTCCAAGTGATCATTAATCCTCTCCCTTAATAATTTCCCTATAACTGAAGTTAGGCTCACAATTCATCTAACAAATTGTTACTGTGTGCATGTTAGCACGCTCCACACCTACAGGTAAAGTGGGAGTGAGAACCCCACATACACTGTTCCCACCAAAATTGTATCCGGACAGCTCTGGAGTCTTAAATATTTAGATTTTTGGTTTACCACCTCTGGTGGCTTTGCGGAAGGCTTGACTTCTGTTGATGAATAGACTGATTCGCATCAACTTCAATTTTAATACTTCCTGATGTCACAAATTGTGAAGTGTTATATTGTTATTAATGACAGTCACTCTGAAGTTCAGGTGATTTGTCCATGTTTAAAACCAAGATTGTAATGAAATTGAAGGCCAAGAGGTCCTAACAGAAATCCAAACTGAGTTTCTGTGAATAGATTGCTGAAAAATTCCACTTGATGACACTTCCAACATTTTGCTGGAAAGAGTAGAGTGATGGGGATTTGTCCTGACTTTTGTGCATAGTTGGGCAATTTTCCTAGTGTTGAAACTGTGCTAGGATAGCTTGGGAAGAGGTTCAGACAGTTCTGGGGCAAATGTCTTTCTGTCTGTGGTCTCCTACATTGTTACAAGGCCCAATGTAAACTTGAGAACAACACCTCACCTTCCATCTGGGCACATTATAGCCTTCTGGACTCAATTTTGAATACTCCAACTTTAAGTAACTCACTCTCTTTTTCTGTACCAGAACAGGACATTTCTGCCTATTACCATTTTGGCATTGTTTTCTTCTCTATTTGCATATGTTGGGCATGTCCCACAGCCTAGCTATTAACAATACGTTATACAGACAAGGAAGCATAATCTGATCCCAACTGCTACGTTAATTCATTTGGTCTCAGCCTGTCAGGAATATTCCCCTCCCTCCCCCACCTTGTCTGTGACTGAAAATTAACTTGCTTACTCTTTTGCAGTTCTGAAGCTGGGTCTCAAACCAGAAACGTTAATTTGCTTTCCATAGATGCTACCCGACCTGCTGGGTGTTTCCAGCATTTTTTTGTTTTTTATTGGCTTTCAATCTTGTCTTCTGCACTCATTTCCTGTGGTCCACCATCACTAACGAAGGGGCCGTTTCTGAAGGCTCCTCCTCCCATTAACTTTTTAAAATTGTCCACTACCACTTGTGGCTGGATGTGGCAGTATTATGGAGCTCTGGTCTGTTGCCCGCGTGGTTGCTGAGCTCAATAACATGCTTCTTTCACCTTTGAGCATTACTGCTGTCCTATGTTGGTGCTTTGCCAGGTTGGCACATTATTTTTAGCCACCCGCCACCCCCCCCAATCTAAAGTAATGGAAAAATGAGGGATATGCCAGGCCATAAGATTAAACAGTTGTGGAGGCTAAATTCTGGATTTTATTTGGTGATCTGATCTCTTTCTAATCCTGTTTTCTTATTGCTATCTTCATTAACATTCATGAGTCAACCTCGAAATGTCCAGAAGTTTTTAAAGATGTTATGGTGCTCTCTTTGCATATAATATGGTACCATCAGTAATGTTTCTGAAAATCTAACTACATCTGAATAATGAGGTAACCAGTACAATGTAGTGGTGGATGCTCTGCATGTGTGTTATTATGACTTTACGTAGCTAAAGGAGTCACCTCAAAAATATTAATTGGCAGGTACAAAGACAGGTTGTTCTAAATGTTGATTCATATTGGTATTCAATAGTTCTATGCTGGGGCAGTCTTTAATGAAAGACATTTCGGTCTTTGAACTCCCTTCAGTAATTGTGGGGCACCACCACAAATTAAGCCCAGGGCAAATAAATTGTTCTCATTCACCTGCAAAACATCTCACAGTATGTCCTTCCCTGATCTGAGGGAGAGACAGAGTCAGGCCCAATTGTTATTTACACGCATACAACATTCTATTATTGTTCATGCTTAAATGGGACCTGCTTGTTTTACCCATCTGATACTACACTCCGATGCAACAATAAAAAAAAGCATTAATTACAATTTGAAGTATTTCAATACGAAGTTTGAAACACCTTTACAAAATGTATTTTTTTCACTCAAATGCATAGTTACATCAGAATCCATAATGCTGGAAAAAAAACCTGTACCTGAAGGAGTAACTCACCCACAGCCTGACTAGAAAAAAGTTTGTTTGGTCAATATGCACACATCTTTTAAAATTTTTAAAATCTGTCACTTTAAAACTGTAATGTGCCTCTCTTCTTCTGGTAGTGGAATTTTGGGTATTCTTACTACTTAAGCAATGACAAGTTCACATGCCACAACAATTTCCACATAATGTTGCCCTCAGCAAATCATAGGAAAATCAATGGGCCTCATTGCATTGAAAAACGAATCAATTATAATCAACTATATCATGAATTATTATTGAGCTGTCAATTGTTACTATTTTGTCCTCTCGGTGCTGAATCAACTGGTATGACCACATACATTGGCATCTTGGATGAGACTAAAAGAAAACTAGTGGTATATTTTCAAAATTTTTTATGAACCTGGCTGCTTTTACTAACACTGCCTTCAGCAATAAAGCTGCTTTTTCACGGAAACACCTTGAAAATCCAAACAGTTCTGATTTGCCTGGAAGCATTGATCGTGATTGTGACTGTCCTTTATGACATACCAGAGAGATTGTAAACTTAAAAGGATAAGCTTTTCCCACTTTGTGGGAAATGATTTAAACTGCTGCAAATCAAAGAAAAAGACTGTGCAAGTATTATTAGATTGAGATAAAAGACTGAAAAAAAAATTAAAGTCTCTGTATCATAATGTTATTGACAGTAATTTCCTTGCTAACAATGTTCATTGTACCTCCCTAAAATATACCTGAATATTGTCAGACTTTAGAATGATTTTAGAACAATATTTTTGAGGGGTTTTCCTCCAATATTGAATTTTAAATAACCACTGCTGTGATATCAAAAACAAACTGCAAATTAAACAAGTGACTGGATTTATAACTGTACAATTTCCAGACAAAAAATAAACAGCCTATAAATTAAACTGGAGAATTTCAGTTGAAATTTCTAAAACTACCACATTTCACTTCAGAATTTATAATATGATCTGATTTAATAGATGCAATATTCTCCCATAGATCTTATTTTATTAGGCCACGTATCACAAAATACATGCACAATTTTAAACAAGTCCTGGATGATAACTATAAACTGTGTTAGGCAATGATTCATCAATTAGCAAGTTCATAGAATATTATTTTTTAAATATATTGAAAATACAAGCTAAAATCTTTACCAGTACTCCTCATTAGTGGCTGGCATGCTGCATCCAAATAGTAACATGTGATGGGCAATGTCCATGTTTGCATGAGGTTGAAAGTCAACTGTAGAATGAAAATAGAATAAATTTAATGTTGCATAATCTTTGTCACATTATGCACTCTAGCAGTGTTGAGCACAGTACTTTGCAACTGGACTGTGCTGTTGAGAAAGCACTTGACTTATTAATGAGTAAAAACAGTAAAACTAAACAAAATGTGTAACTAATCTTCGTGTGTAAACTTCATTTCCTCTTTTCCTGAATTTGACAAGGTTCTTGGTAGTAACAGTTATCATTTGCTGACTTTCTTATCTTAAACTCTGCATAAAGTTTATTCCCTGACTCCTTAAAATTGTTCCATAACCAAAAACTATTGAATGACTTTTCAATTAACAAGAAAATTATCTGGAATATCAATGTATCTGCCATTATTTTCATCCAAACATTATAGAACCAATAAAGAAAACTTGCATTGTATTGCTCCTTTCTCAATCTCAGTATATTTGAAAGATCAACAACGGAAGAGGTATTGAAAGCATAGTCACTGTCATGATGTACATAAATCATGCAGCATAACATGTATGTAGTAACATCCCACAAACAGCAACAACCGATTCCAGTAATCAGTTAGAGTATAAATGGTGGCTGAGGCACCAAGCCAGGGCCACAAAATAAAAGAGGTTTAACATCCCTTCCTGAAAATGGCACTTCCAAAAGTAGAGCACTCCATTTCACTAATGCAATGTCACCCTGTATTTAAAATCAAAAGGAAAGCAGATGCTGGAAATCTGAAACATAACCAAAAACAAAATCTGGGAATTCTCAGTAGGTTAGACTGTATCTATGCAGGTAGAAATAGAATTAATATTTCAGTTCAATCATCCTTCATCAGAACTGTTACAGGTCAATCACCCTTTATTGGTGAGGTCACATGCTCCCAATTGAGTCGTCCTGATTCAGAAATAACCGTGCTTGCTACTGAGCTTAGGATGACACACTCATTATAGTTTGCTAACTTCTGGTGATTCATACAAAATTCACAATTTTTTTTTCATTGTTTCATGGAAGTAAGATATCTTTATTAGTCACATGTACATCGAAACACACAGTGAACACAGTGTACATGCCTGTGACTAGTTTGTAATATGTGACTGAAATTGCAATTTCGACTCACGTTATCATTTGAAACATTGAAGACAGAGCTGCATTGATGACCAGAGTCAATCCAACCTCATGAACAATGCTAAGGCTAAGAACAAGAATCAAATCTTCATGGCTAATAGCTCAATGAGCAAAAATGTTTCCTTTACCAGAATTTTGAATATTGTGACATAAACAAAAGCTTTTTGCCTAATTAGTGAGCTTTTAAATACATATTAAAAACTGCTTGTTGAAATATATTCAAAATAAAGTAATCTTTGTTGCAAGCACCTGTCTTATTCTGCCCACAAGGAGTGATATTTAAGTAAATTCACCTGACATAAATTCAGACGAGCTAGACAAGTTTTAACTGTTTATCAAAATCCTATCCTTCAGCTTTTGAGATTGTGTGATATTGACATCTTGGCCTGCAGAAGATCATTCAACCAGTCCCATTCTAACCTTAGCCCAAGTATCCTTTAATAGCACAGGCATAAATTGGATTTTATATCTTGGCTAAGGCAATACAACTTTGTGTCATCCAGGTAGAGTACTGTGTTTTTGCATTGATCTGCTGTACACCAAAGCAGCACGTCAGCTCTGCAAAAAGCATAATAAAGTTGGCTGCCTCCAGAATAGACAGGGAGAACTACATTCCTATTCTGGAATGTTTAAACCTCAAAATATGCCATGGTTAACTTCATAACTCTTTTCAGATGTTTCGCTGCCTTTCTGGAAGCATGCCCCAAAGAAAAGAATACAAATAGTTATTTTCTTGTTAATAAACCACCTAAAACATTTGCAGTTTCTCTTTCTGCAGAAGAGGTTTAATCAGTTGAGTACTTCCAGCACTTTTTGTTTTTGAAGGAATTTATTGATTAACCAACGGCTCCAAATAGTCTACAATTGGAAAACCCAGTAGTTTATTGCTTTTATCCAAGTGTTTAAAAATATCTAGCTGTTCAGAAAAGAATAAATTGGCAATTCTTAACCTCATAGAAGTTACTTCTGTTGACACTCACTAAAACCCATATCATCCACATTAGCATTTTATACTAGCAAACCTCAATGACAATGTGTATCAAGTATCTTTTGTGTGACTCACTGATCTACTTAAGGAAGTACGATACTAAAAGTAGCTCCATTGCCTTCTATCTAGAAGAATGTGATTCAAATCTTCCTCCCAGAGAACTCACCACATAATCCTGGCCAATAAAACAATATATCACTGACAGAGATATGAAAATGGTAGCCTATATGACGTCAATGATTCTAATTCACTAACTCAAAACTGAACCAGAGAGTTCTGTTTAGTGCATTGGATAATATTCATTCTATAATATTCTATAATCAATACTAAAACAGATTACTTGACATTACACTGCTGTTCATGGATTCTGTGCTTCCTGTATTATGATAGCAACTACACTCCAAAAATTAATCAGTTGGCTGGAACACTATCAATGCAAGATCGCTATTTAAATACAATTTTCATTCTTCTTTCTTTTTGTATACTTAGATCCACTACACTTTTGATTAGTTGTACATGTAAATGAACTGCATTAGAGAGCCATTTTTAATTAAGTTCAACTCCTTAATCTCCAGGAAGGTTGAAAGCACACTTCAAAAGTTTTTAAGCAACAGAACTACTGTTGCAGCAGAATTCATTCCTTAATTCAAGCCTGGCACTTCCCCCACCCCGCGTGCACTCACGCACACACACAATTCACTTTTCAGAAACACCCATGTGTGAATATCCTAAAAGACAACACATGGAAAATGACAGTCAGCCATCATTTAATGTCTATTGGTAGGTCTCTGGAACAATAAGCAATGCTTTGCAGGCAGTTTATTATGCAACAGTGGGATCATTGTTTTCTGCCAAAAGGGTGTTTTATTATCACCTTGCATATTCCCTGATTCCTAAATCTTGGTTCTGAATCTGCAAATGACAGTGCTAACAGGACTCCAATGTTCTGACAATCTTTCAAAGTGGTAGTTCCATCCCCTTTATGGAACATATTAATATGGAATTATGTCAGGTTTTTTATTTCACTTAATATTTTTTATTTATTTTTACAGGATCTGGGCATTGTTGGGCCAGCAGTTATTATTTATGCCTAATTCATATTTTCCTGTGACTTAAAAGGCTATCTGGCTCATTGAGTCTCTGGTGGCTCTCAGAGTAATTCCATTCTCCCACTTATTTCCCCATAACCTATTCCTATTCACATGCCCATCAACTGCCCCCAGTGCTCCCATCACCCACGAAAACTATGAGTAATTTACAGTAGCCAAATAACTTTCTAATCAGATCCTCGGGATACGAGAGGAGCACCTAGGGGAAACCTACACGATCACAGGGAGAACTTGCAAATTCCACACAGGTACTACTAGGTGTTAGGATGAAACTCGGGTCACTGGAGCTGTGTCATTGTGTCACCCTCTGTTCACGAGGATGTGGCGGTGACCCGTTTACTTAAACAACCTCTGGTGAAGAGACCCTCACAATGCTGATGGGGAGGCAGCTACACTTGACACATTGATGGCAAAGGAACGGGGATATATTTCCTGGTAAGATGCTGTACAACTTGAAGGGTAATCTGCAGGTACATTATCGCCTGCAGTTAATAAATGTGCACCATTATCATACAGCCTATAAAGTGCTAATTGTAAAAGTATTAAAGAATTATAAAACATAAATACAAAATCCTTTGCACCACTTACAATGGAGGGATGCTTCTTGGGGAAATAAAAATCATGTTCCCTTAGTAACAAATGAAAACGTTAGCTATCAAGCATGAATCTATCCATGAAAAGCAACATTTATTCACTCGGCAGTTGAGTGAATAAATCAGGGATAGGATTTAGACAGTTCAAATAATTCATTCACTTATTTTCTGTCAGGCACAATTCTTCTCTGTACAGCAACTAAGAACTTCGGCTATCACTACAAATGGTTAGTAAAGAATAACGCTATATGAATATTTCAGAAGGTCATATGCATTTCAGAAATATCAACTACTTAATATTGCGCCTGAAAACATTTATTGCTTAGTATAAGATTGCTAATCCAAATATATATTAGCTTTTTCAGGATCAGCCTGGGAGCGGTTGGAGGAGCGGGTCCCTAACAGGTAGGGGCTGAGTATTTAAAAGTCGTGTTTATTGGTTAATTAGTGAGAGTGAGTACTTGAGGTCATTGAAAGGGACAAATATCAGGAGGGGTAACTAAGAGGAGAGGCCAGTGTGTGAGTGGCTCAGGGTAGGAGTGGAGCCTTGAGGCTTTGGCAAGCAGAGGCTGAAGAAGAGCTAGCACCCTGAGAGGTAAGGCTGGTAAGTTCCTTTAAGTTAATTAAAGTCGGATTGGGTAATGAAGGCAGCAGCTAGCGCAGTCGTGTGCTCCGAATGCAGTATGTGGGAAGTCAGGAACAGCACGCTTGTCCCTGATGACTACACCTGTAAAAGGTGCATCTAGCTGCAGCTCCTGGCAAACAGTGTTGGGGAACTGGAGCTGGATGAACTTCGGATCATTCAGGAGGTAGAGGCAGACATAGATAAGAGTTTCAGGGAGATAGTTACACCTAAAAGTCAGGAGGCAGGTAGCTGGGTGATTGTTAGGAAAGGGAAGGGGATTAGACAGAAGGAGCAGTGCACCCGTGGCCGTTCCCATCAACAATAAGTATACCGTTCTGGATACTGCTGGTAGGGGCGACCTACCAGGGACAAGTTGTAGTGGTTAAGTCTCCGGCACCGAGGCGGGACCCTCATCTCAGATAGGAGGGAGGGTAAAGAGGAAAAGCAGTAGCGATAGGGGATTCAATAGTTAGGGGGACAGATAGGAGATGCTGTGGGAGAGATCGAGAATCCCAGATGGTCTGTTGCCTCCCTGGTGCCAGGGTCTGTGATATCTGAGATCGAGTTCTTGATATTCTCAGGAGGGAAAGTGAGCAGCCAGATGTCATGGTCCATGTAGGGACCAATGACGTGGATAGGAAGGAGGAGGAGATCCTGCAAAGAGAGTTTAGGGAATTAGGTGCAAAGTTAAAGGACAGGACCTCCAAGGTTGCAATCTCAGGATTTCTACCAATGCCATGTGCTAGTGAGGCTAGAAATAGGAAGATCATGCAGCTAAATACGTGTCTAAGGAGTTGGTGCAGGAGGGTGGGCTTCAGGTTTCTGGATAATTGGGCTTTGTTCCAGGGAAGGTGGGATCTTTTCCGAAGGGACGGTTTACACCTGAACTGGAAGGGGACTAACATACTTGCGGGTAGGTTTGCTAGTGCTGCTCCGGTGGGTTTAAACTAGATTTGCAGGGGGAGGGGAACCAGAGTGTTAGAGAAGAAAGTGAGGAGGAAAATGATCATGTGAGGTCTGCAGGTATGGACAGAAATCAAAGGTTTGTACATGATAGTAATGTTCTCAGGTACATCTATTTCAATGCAAGGAGTATTGTAGGTAAGGCAGATGAGCTCAGGGCGTGGATTGGCACATGGGATTACAACATTATTGCTATTAGTGAGACATGGTTGCAGGAGGGGCAGGACTGGCAGCTTAATGTTCCGGGCTTCTGTTGTTTCAGACGTGATAGAGGGGGAGGGATGAAAGGGGGAGGAGTGGCATTACTGGTCAGGGAACAGATCACAGCCGTGCATAGACAGGACAGCCCAGAGGGCTCGTCTACAGAGGCCATATGGGTGGAGCTGAGGAACAGGAAAGGTGTGGCCACACTCATAGGGTTGTATTATAGACTGCCCAATAGTCAGAGAGAATTGGAGGAACAAATCTGTAGGGAAATAGCAGACCGATGTAAGAAACAGAAAGTTGTAATAGTAGGGGATTTTAACTTTCCACATATTGACTGGGACTCCCACACTGCAAAAGGGTTGGATGGCTTGGAATTTGTCAAATGTGTTCAGGAAAGTTTTCTAAATCAATATATAGAGGTACCAACGAGAGAGAATGCAATACTTGATCTCCTATTAGGGAACTAGGCAGGTCAGGTGACAGAAGTATGTGTAGGTGAGCATTTTGGGTCCAGTCACCATAATGCAATTAGTTTCAAGATAATTATGGATAAGGATAGGTCTGGTCCTCGAGTGGAGGTTCTAAATTGGAGAAAGGCCAATTTTGTGGAAATGAGAAAGGATCTAGGTAGGGTGGATTGGGATAAGCTATTTTCTGGCAAGGATGTGCTCAGTAAATGGAAAGCCTTCAAAGACGAAATTTTGAGAGTGCAGAGTTTGTATGTTCCTGGCAGGATTAAAGGCAAAGGTAACAAGCATAGGGAACCTTGGTTTTCAAGGGATATTGGTGAGCTGGTTAAGAAGAAGAGAGAGGTGTATAGCAGGTATAGGCAACTCAGAACGGATGAGGTACTTGAAGAGTATAGGAAATGTAAGAAAATACTAAAAAAGGAAATCAGGAAGGCAAAAAGAAGACATGAGGCTGCTTTGGCAGATAATGTGAAGGTAAACCCAAAGGGTTTCTACAGGTATATTAAGAGCAAAAGGATAGTAAGAGACAGAATTGGTCCCCTAGAAGATCAGAGTGGTCGTATATGGGTGGAGCCTCAGGAGATGGAGGAGGTCTTAAGCAGTTTTTTTGCATCAGTATTTACTCAGGAAACTGGCATCGTGGATATGGAAGGAAGGGAAACAAGCACTAGTGTCATGGAACATATAGAGATTAAAAAGGAGGAGGTACTTGATGCTTTACAGCAAATAAAGGTAGATAAATCCCCAGGGCCTGACAAGATATTTCCTCGGACCTTGAGAGAGACTAGTGTAGAAATTGCAGGGGCCCTGGCAGATTTAGTTAAAATGTCCTTAGCCACGGGTGCGGTGTCAGAGGACTTGGAGGATAGCTCATGTTGTTCCACTGTTTAAGAAAGGCTCGAAGAGTAAACCAGGTAATTACAGGCCAGTGAGCCTGACATCAGCAGTGGGTATATTATTGGAAGGTGTTCTGAGAGATAGGACATATAAGTATTTGGACAGTCAAGGGTTGATTAAGGATAGTCAGCATGACTTTGTGCGTGGTAGATCGTGTTTAACGAATCTTGTGGAGTTTTTTTGAGGAGGTCACTAAGAAAGTAGATGAAGGCTGTGGATGTTGTCTACATGGACTTTAGTAAGGCCTTTGACGAGGTCCCACATGGGAGATTAGTTCAGAAGGTTCAGTCAATGGGTATCCATGGAAAGGTTGTAAACTGGATTCGAAATTGGCTGAGTGGGAGAAGACAGAGAGTGGTTGTGGATGGTTGTTTCTCAGATTGGAGGCCTGTGACTAGTGGTGTGCCTCAGGGATCTGTGCTGGGGCCATTGTTGTTTGTTGTATATATCAATGATCTAGATGATAATGTGGTAAATTGGATTAGTAAGTTTGCAGATGACACTAAGATTGGAGGTGTAGTGGACCGTGAGTAAGGCTTTCAAAGCTTGCAGAGGGATCTGGACCAAATGGAAAAATGGTCCAGAAAATGGCAGATGGAACTTAATGCAGACAAGTGTGAGGTGTTGCATTTTGGAAGGACAAATCAAGGGAGGACATACACAGTAAACGGTAGGGCACTGAGGAGTGCGGAGGAACAAAGGGATCTGGGAGTTCAGATACATAATTCCCTGAAAGTAGAGTCACGGGTAGACAGGGTTGTAAAAAAGGCTTTTGGCATCCTAGCAGTTATAAAGCAAAGTATTGAGTATAGGAGTTGGAATGTTTTGGTGAGGTTGTATAAGTCATTGGTGAGACCAAATTTGGAATATTGTGTGCAGTTCTGGTCGCCGAACTACAGGAAGGATGTCAGTAAGATTGAAAGAGTGCAGAGGAGATTTACTAGAATGTTGCCGAGTCTTCAGGAGTTGAGTTACAGGGAAAGATTGAGCATGTTAGGACTTTATTCCTTGGAGCGGAGAAGAATGAGGGGAGATATGATAGAGGTTTACAAAATGATGAGGGGCATAGACAGAGTTAATGCAAGTAGGCTCTTTCCCCCTAGATTAGGAGAGATAAGTACGAGAGGAAATGGCTTTAGGGTGAAAGGGGAAAGGTTTAGGGGGAAACATTAGAGGGAACTTCTTCACTCAAAGAGTGGTGGGAGTGTGGAATGGGCTGCCATCTGATGTGGTAAATGCGGGCTCGCTCTTAACTTTTAAGAGTAAATTGGATAGATACATGGACGAGAGAGGTCTGGAGGGGTATGGGCTGGGGGCAGGTAAATGGGGCTAGCAGAATAATGTTTCAGCAGAGTAGAAGGGCCAAATGGCCTGTTTTCTGTGCTGTAGTTTTCTATGGTTTTACTTTAAGAGTTTGCAAATTCAAATTATTTCTGAAAAATACAGAACTGAAGACACATCAATAGTGCTCATTTCCTGATCACATTCATATAATTCAGAGGGACGCTTATCTGGTTACCAGGACTGCGTGCACCATTGCTACCTTGCAATCTTTCAGCACCTTGAATAAACAAATTAATCAAGGGATAGCAAATATTATATTGTAGTCTTTCCCAATTGTAGATGGTGAAGGATTTACTGTCTCTACTGCCAGGCAAATAAATGGTCTGTTCAATGAAGCAGGATAAAGCATCTAAACTCAGACAGGAAATCAATACAATACAAATTGGATGCTTGCAATTTTCTTTAAGAATTTGCATTCAGCGCCATACCAGTTATAACTGCTAGATGTTCATCATGCCAGCCTGTTTACTTACATTAGTTAGTGCTTGATTTAAATGTTTACAGCTGACAAACTCAGACCCTTTTAGATATAGTAGAAGCAAAGCTCAGAAATAAATATAATTATTTTAAAAGCAGTAGAAAGTCTGCAGGGATCAGAATCAAGTTTATATCACTGACATATGTTGTGAAATTTGTTCTGTGGCAGCAGTACAGTGCAAGGACATAAAATTACTATGTTACAAAAATAAATAAATAGTGTAAAAGAGGAATAAAGTGGGAGTGTTCATGGGTTCTTGGACTGTTCAGAAATCTGATGGTGGAGGGGAAGAAGCTGTTCCTGAATCATTGGGTGTGGGTCTTCAGGCTCCAGTACCTCCTCCCTGATGGAAGCAACGTGAAGAGGGCATGTCCTGGGTGGTGAGGGCCCTTAATGATAGATGCCGCCTTCTTGAGGCACTGCCTCTTGAAGGTGTCCTTAATGGCCGGCAGGGTTCTAATATAGGCTTTATCATAAAGAACCATCATTGATTAGATCTCAGTAACAAAATAGTAGTCCAACTGTAAGATTACTTCATGACTCATACTAATCCAATGCAAAGTTACATAAAGGATGTGTTGGCACATTAATTGGGTAGAAACAACTATGGAGAGCCTGAACATTAGTTTGCAGATAGTTCATTCAAACAATGGGGTGGCAAATCATCTGAGACAGGTAAAGGGTCACATCACTTTTGCCTTTTCTTCTTCATAGGCAGCCCTTCATGACTGAGAATGAATTGTTTCCATTCTGGGTTGTTTGGTTGGTCCTGCGCTCCTTCTGTTTTCACTTGGCTCTCAGATAATTGTGGTTCTCAATATTTTCTCCATTTTGACTCGTGGGAAATAGTGGCTCATGTCTACTCAAAGAATATTACATCTTTTTAAGGAGTCTCTGAGAACATCCTCCTGGAAATCTCATGTGACAGAGCTCAGAGAGCAAGTTTCAGGAGTTTGATATCGGCACGATGACATTGTGATCTGGCCAGTGAAGCAGCTGAACACAAAAGCCTTGATGGTGGGATGTTGTTTACATTGGTTCACATTCCGCCAATGTATGGAGGTGGTGAATTTAGTCGATATTTTGCTGAGAAGTATGGAAAGTAATGCACATTTTCTAGATGTTGTGAGCAAATCTTGGTAGAGTTTGAGGTATTCATGGTCTCACATGACATTGGAGGCACCCATTCCATCTATGCCTGCTCTCAGACTAACGCCATCAATCCCATTCCCCTATTTCCCTGCAATTTATTCTCTCTGTCAACTCCAACCTGATACTCCTACCATGCACCAATTACACCAGAGGTAATTCACAGTAGCCAATTAACATACCAACAGCATATCTTTGGGATGTGGAAGGAACCTAGAGCACCTAGGGGAAACCCACACAGTCACAGGGAGAAGGTAAAACTCCATCCTGACAGCATTAGAGGTCAGAATCAAACGTTTCACTGGAGCCAGAAGCTTGCAGTATTATCCGCTGCACCACTGCGCTTCCCCATGGACGTTAGTGTAAAGCCCATTATCTTGGATCACTCAGAGAACAAGTTGGTGATAACCTAGAATTCAACTTTCGAGAATGCATCACCAGCATACTGCAGCTTGATAACCAGGGTAGGAATGACCTTGATTCTGGAGCAGAGATAAAGAAACTCCCACTTGCCCTACAGATCATCACTGAAGTGGGAGCTTGCTGAAGGTGTGCTGCAATATTTCAGTGAGGAAGATCAAAGAGAGGGTTGGAACAATGACATATAGTATTCTGTTTGACCCCACTCTACAGTGGAATTTCATCTACGATGAACACTGGTTAGAATCATGGCTGGCAGGACTTTCTAAAGAATTTTCCACCATGCATCTTGGATAACAGAGTTGAAGCCTTTCGGGAGGTCAAGAAAGGCCACGTACTTTGATGGACGTTGCTCCCCACAACTTCCTTGAGTTGTCGTGCACCGAGGATCACGGTAGCATAGTGGTTAGCATAATGCTTTACAGCGCCAGCGACCTGGGTTCAAATCCGGCCACTGTCTGTAAGGAGTTTGTACATTCTCCCCGTGTCTGTGTGGGTTTCCTCCGGGTGCTCTGGTTTCCTCCCACATTCCAAAGACGTACAGGTTAGGAAGTTATGGGCATGCTATGTTGGCGCCGGCAGTGTGGCGACACTTGTGGGCTGCCCCCAGAACACTCCACGCAAAAGATGCATTTCACTGTGTGTTTCGATGTACATGTGACTAATAAAGATATCTTATCTTATCTTTAGATGGACAGAATCCATACTGTGACTCAGTCTTTGACTACTGGGAGCAGTTAAGGAGGGAACATGCCCTGACTTTGAGGAGCAGACAGTGAGTAGATCTGTCTGTAATTATTGCAATCAGATTCCTCTCCTTTTTTAAAATGGCCACGATTATGGTGTCTGGAGTCCCCTGGCATGGTATCCCTTCACAGATAAAGGATAAGAGGCTGCAAACATGTGGCAATAGTTCCTCTCCACAAAGTTTTAGAGATTCAGCAGGGATACCATCTGCTCCAGATGTAGTTCTTTTCCCATCTGGCACAAGGCCTTTTCAACCTTTTGTTAGGTTCAGGTTGCACTGAAATCTCACTGGATAGTGTATGGTGGGATGGAGTCAAGGAGTGTCTTGGTTGAGCCCTTTGAGGTGCTCCTTGCAGTGGACACAGGCTCTCTCTATCTTTAATACATTCTCTTGGCTCTCAGCAAGGTGGGCCCTTGGATGTTGGGGCTGTAAATGGTTTTAACACGACTGAAACCACACATCATGATTAAACAGCAAGCTGCCTGACCTCCTACACTCCTTCCACCCACCATCTGTTTTCCAGATCTCAGGTTTTTGTTGTTACACCCCAGCCTACAGGTGTTTGTAGATCTGTTTCACTTTCCCCTCAAGGCTTGAAGTTTCCAATCCAAGGACACCTCGTGTTTGTGGCTACCTAGCTCATGGATCTCCTGGTCAATCTCATCAAACCAATCTGGTGTTTTATGGTGAAGAAGTCTATAGTCTGTGTACACACGCTAATTGTTATGGACCTAGGGTAAACCGGGCACTGTGGACACTACATTTACTACAAACTCCGACATCTACCTAGACTATACCTAATCCCACCATCTCTTGTAGGGACACCATTCTCCCTTTTCAGAAAATGGGGCTCCCCCCAAACCCCCACCACTGTTATTGATAGAGCCCTCACCCATAGCTCCTCTGTATCCTGCACTTGTGCTCTTACCTCACCTCCCCCCAGACAGAACAGGGATAGAGGGAATAGAGTTCCCTTCATCCTCACCTTTCACCCCACCAGCCTACACACAGAGCACATAATTCTTCGAAACTTCCACCAGGGACAACGTGATCCCACCACCAGCCACATCTTCCCTTCCCCACCCCTTTCTGCTTTCTGCAGGGATCACTCTCTCCATGACTCCCTGGTTCACTCATCAGCCCCCCACCCATCCTTCTCCCTCCCAGGCACTTTCCCCTGTAACCATAGGAAGTCTAACACCTGTCCCTGCACCTCCTCCCTCACCACCATCCAGGGCCCAAAACAGCCCTTCCAGGTGAGGCAGACATTCACATGCACCTCCTCCAGCCTTGATCATTGCATTCAATGCTCATGATGTGGCTTCCTCTGCATCGGTGAGACCAAGCACAAACTAGGCGACTGCTTTGCCAAGCACCTGTGCTCCATCCACCATGGCCTTCTGGAGCTCCCAGTTCTGAACCACTTTAATTCCCCTCCCCATTCCCACACCGACATGTCGGTCCTCAGCCTCCTCCACTGCCAGGGCGAAGCTAAATGCAAATGAGAGGAACAACACCTCATTCTGCCTACATAGTCTAGGGCCCGTTGGCATGAACACTGAATTCTCCAATTTCGGGTAAACTGTGCCCCCTCTGTCCCTTTTCCCTCTCCCCGATCTACCCAGTTCCTCCTCCACCCACCCCAGACCCCATCACCCTGTTCCTTTCCCCTCCTCCACCCACTCAATCTGCCCATCACCCACACACTCCTTCCAGTGGGTCCCTTCCCCCTATTGTTCCCATCTTCCCACCCCACCTCGATTATTTGATTCCACGATCCACCTTCCTTTCCTATCATATTCAATCATTTCACCTTCACTTATCACCTCAAAGCCTCTGTGGCTGGTTACACTCTTTCCCTCCTCCATCTGCCTATCACCCCTCCTCACCTGGATCCACCTGTTGCTTGCCAGCTCTTGCTCCAGCCTTTCCCCTCACTTCTTTATACTGGCGATCGCTCCTCTACCTTTCAATCCAGAAGAGGCTTCTCGACCTAAAACACTGACTGTCCATTTCCCTCCACAGATCCCAGCTGACCCATTGAGTTCCTCCAGCATCTTGTTTGTTGCCCCATATTTCAGCATCTGCAGTCTTTTGTCTCCACTGTGGAAACTATGCATACCCACTGGTTAGAAGTCATCAAGTTGGTCTTTGTGGCACTATTTCTTTGTGGGGTCCCTGAGGTCTTTGACATTGATTTTCTTATGGCAGTGTGTCTGTTGGCATTACTGTTTAAGGCACTAGGTCAATGCAAAAGACAGCATTGATTCCATCAGTCATTTGCACCAGTCATGGAAGAGGTAATACAGATATCCTCACCGTCTCTACTCTGAGACTGCCTTCAGTAAGCTATCCACTTGTCAGACACCTCGAACCTCATATGTGGAAGAGTCTACAGTTATTTCATTCTTCTCATTGGTCACCTGAGAACCCACCAAGCAAGGAAGGAAACAAGTCATCAAGTCAAGGGACTGCTTAAGGAGGAAGGGGCTCACCTGTCTTCTGCATGCAATGTGCAGGTGCGAATGTCAGAGATGAGCTGATTGACAAGAGGGACCTTATCGGTAGTTATCAACAGAACCGCCATTAGAAGCCAAGTACTTTTCAGGCCATGGGTTCCTGTTTCCATTTTCTTTGATAAGATATATTGAACTACCACTACTTTTGCCTTCCATTCGATCACAGAACTTGCCTTCTGTTCTCTGTTCTCCTAACCCACTTCTCTACATCTAAATAACCTATTTATCATTTTCTGTTCCCAATTCTGATGGTGGTCATCCGGGCCAGAACTACTAGACCATACAACAGGCTTTTCCCCCCCAGGCTGTCAGGCTCCTGAATACCCTGGAGGCAGTTTCAGACAAATGCCGCATCAAAAGCCCTGGTTTGTACAACGGCGTATAAGAACTTTGGCTGCTGCTGAACATGTATTTTCTTCGTCCAACTCGGTTTTGCACTAATTTTGTATTCTGTGTATACCTTTTTTGCACTATTTGTATTTGCACAATTTTTTTGTCTGCGTTTATTGTATGTCCTCTGTTCTATGTATGTCCTCCGTTGAGAGATTCTGGGGGAAACAACATTTCGTTCCTCCATGTGTTTTTATAGCATATGGGTGAATGACAATAAAGTATAACTTGAACTTGATGATGTCGTTGATCCAAAAATGAACTTTGTTCTGCTCTCCACAGAAACTGACCAACTTTCTCAGCATTTTTGATCATTTTATTGAACAGTTCCAGTATCCATGGCATTTTACTTTTGTGTGCCTTGGCCTTCACATGGCATTACCAGCTCATATTTTCAGCAAATTACAGCACCAGTTCTTGAACTTAACTGAGAAGGAGGGTACCAAAATGCCTTGCTTCAGGAAGATTTGGCCCTTGTCAATATTTTTACATTCATATTAGAGTATAGGATTAAGAAATGTACAAAGCAACTTTCAAAAATGACACCAGTTACACTTCATGTAAGCCGTGTGGACACAGCAATCAAACCTACGAAGGAAGACAGGAGATGAACAAAATACACAAACTGTAATGTAATCTCTAATGAATAGTTTGAATATTTTTTTATGTAACATTTGAAGAAAACAAACATTCTGTGAACTTTTTTTTCAGGTACAAATAAAAATCAATGTAATATATTTAAACAGCCTTTTTTGAGAAGTTCATATTTATTTGTCCAACAAAGAACATTCTGGAGTGAGCTCACATTGTTAAGCAGCATCCCATTTGTTTCACTTAAAATGTGGATGAATTCACCAAAACTGGTAAATCATAGTTCTTTTATTACACTTAAAATCCAAATTCTGCAAAGCAGAGCTCCAAATACAGTGCAGGTACCACTACAGGTGGCTACTGATAGAAATTCTTACAATTAGATTCTGCAACAGACAAACATTCAGCCCAATTTCTCCATGAAAACATACATTCCAGCATAGATTTACAATTGGCCATGAAAGACTGTACCCCAGTCAATGGACTGCACCATGTTCTCGAGAAGAAAATTATTACAGGAGAGCAGACTCAAACAGAGCGACAAAGAATTCTTATTGTAGTTAACACTCACCTATGTAGGATTTCTGACCTGCTGGGACTGGAACAAATGTGCAAAAGTAGCTATCTGACTGTAAATGAAGGAAAAAATATTTCTTTAGCCATTTAAAAGATGCAACATTTAAATATAGTTCTAAATCAAATTAATCGCGAAATGCAAAATAAACACATATCTGAAATTAATGACCCATTTCTTCAAAAAGATTGCAAACATTTTAAAAAGTGTTCCTTTATGCTGCACCGCAGAATGGTGCCCTACTACTTTAAAAAAAGAAAAAAAAACAGTGAATTACTAACTAGTAAGCCTGATATCGGTAGTGAGAAATTGTTAGAATCTATTATAAAAGATGTAATAACAAAGCACTTGAAAAGCATTAATGGGATTGCACAATGCCAGGATGGGCTTACAAAAAGGAAAGACTGCTTAACAAATCTAAAGGAGTTTTTTTTTGAGGACGTGACTAGCAGAATAAGTAATGGAGAACAAGTGGATGGGGTGTATTTGGACCTTCAGAACCTTTTCAGGCCCCTCGCAAGAGTTTAGTGTACAAAATTAATGCTAATGAGATTAGCAGTAATAAAGTGGCATGGATTGAGAACTGGATGACACACAGGACATAGAAATAGGAATAATCAGATCTTTTTGTGAGATGTCACAGGGATCAGGAATTCACAATATACAGCAATGTTTTGGATGAGGGGACTAAATGTAATCTTTCCAAGATTGCAGACAACATACAGCTGGGGAGAAATATGAGTATGAGGAGGATGCAAAGAGACTCCGATGTGCTTTCGACAAGTTGGGTGAGTGGGCAAATGCATGGTGGATGCAGTTTAACTGGAATAAATGTTAAGTTATCCAATCTGGTTCTAAAAACAATAATACATTATTATCCGAATGGTGATAGACTGGGAAAAGTGAATGGGCAATGAGATCTGGGTGTCCTTGTACAGCAATTGGCGAGAGCAGGTGTTCAGGTGCAGCGAGCAGTTAGGAAAACAAATGGGATATTGGCTTTCATTGCAAGAGAATTCAAGTGTAGGATCAAGGATATCTTGTTGCAGCTATACAGGCCTTGATGAGACCACCTAGGATTTGTGTGTACATTTTTGGTCTCTCTGTCTGAAGAAAGATGTTCTTGCTATGGAGGGAGTGCAACAAAGGTTTATTAGACTGATTCATGGAAAGGCAAGCCTGAATGCTTTGGGTCAATTAGGTCTATAGTACTGAAATTTAAAAGAATGCGAGGGGATTTCATAGGAATGTATACAGTTCCAACAGGACTTGATGGCTATATAGGGGGACTGTTCCCAATGACGGGAGAAGCCTCAGGAAACGGGGTATGCCATTTTGAACTGAGATTACAAGAGGATGTCTTCACTCAGAGGGTGTTGAATCTACGGAATTCTCTACCACAGAAGGCAGTGCACAAATCATTAAATATACACAAGGAGGTAGATATATTTCTGAAGGGATTATGGGATATGCGGAGAATGCAGGAATAAGGTACTGAAGTGGATGCATCAGCAACAGTCATGTTGAATGGGTCAGCTAGTCCAAGGGTTGAAAGGCTTACTCCTCCTATTCTCTATATTTGTGTAGATCACAGAACTCTGAAATGCAAACTGTCATTATAGAACCGACTTCAGCAACAACTGATTACAGAACTTTAGCCAGTAGACCACTGGAGAATTGACTCACAATTATTCTAAAAAGTGTGATTGAAAAAATTACTCTGAGGATTTTTGTCATCAAGCACCCAAGATCACACTGTTGGGCAAAATTCTATTACCACTAAGCATTGCTGACAAAAGAACAACATATTTGCAATTGATAGACCAGCAGCAGATATGATTCAAATAAAATCAGCCTTCCAATCGGAGACATGAATCCACAAAATTGAGCTTTCAGGTACCATAGATTGCATGTGACCAGAGAACCAGCAGCATTTGACAGCATAGCATCATTCTGCTAAAGTGAACAAGTTAGTCTCTACTTCCTTCAAGAAATCAGAGACATGTTGTTTTGTAGAAACTGTGGCTTACAACTACTTAACCACAAGACTGCATATAATTTATTAGCAAGGACTGATTAGCACAGTAACGATGCACTGCTTGTAACAAAGGATTAAGCTGAATGCAATTACTTTGAAGGCACTGGAAACACAGTTGATAGAATAACTTTTCCCTAAAACATTAATTCACTGCTTTCCTCTTGAACATTAATCAGGACTCAAAATTACTTGAGTGGATTAAATCAAGGGCACTCAGCGGCAGATCACTGATGACATCATGAAATAGATCAAACAGATCAGTGAATCTATTCCAGTGCACATGCACCATAATGTGGCACACCAAATACATTTTTAGTCTCTAATATTAGCATATGATACAAGATATTTAAGATATTTATGTTACATGTACATCAAAACACACAGTGAGATGCATCTTTTTGCATTACTGAGAGCGTTGGGGGTAACCCGCAAGTGTCGCCACTCTTCCGGCGCCAACATAGCATGCCCACAGCTCCTAAACCTGTACGTCTTCACAACGTGGGAGGAAACTGGAGCACCCGGAGGAAACCCATGCAGACAACGTATGAACTCCTTACAGACAGCGGCGGAATTGAACCTGGGTTGCTGGCGCTGTAATAGCATTACACTAACTGCTACTCTACCGTACCGCCCATGAGACGCTTGTTACACTGCTTGAGTACCTTTGTCAGCTTCTGTTTCTATGGTGGCACAATTTCAAGCCTTGATTAATTGATGTGCTTCATTCCAGATGGCAAAGTTCCAAATTGTTCCTGAATTTGGCTTTTATTTATGTAAAAATATTAATAACCCCAAATATTACAATTTATTTCAGGTTTAACTTCTTTTTCTCCCCTTGTCCAATTATTTCCCATCTGCATCTGTAAGATCTGCTCTCCCTTACCATCTTCTTTTCACCACAGACATCAATCCATCCACAGCTCCCTCCCTCTGGTGTGGGTGCATCTCAACTTCTTCCTTGGAGGACAAATCCATTCTTCCATGTGATTAAAGATGCTCTTGCACCAAACAGTCTCTGCTTTTTCCCACTCACATCCTCCAAATGAAAAATACTGCTTTGGGAACCTAAGGCTTAAAAGACTTTGCATTGGATGTATGGAAAATTCTTTGATCAAGTTCTATATGGGTTCCCCACATCACGACTTCATCCAGTACATTTCTGACTATATCAGTGCAGTTTTGTGCCTTTGATCTGAACTGTAAAACTTCAACAAAGTCTGCAATTTTCTTATTCCATTCTTTCCTATTCAATTTATATAATTTTCTGATTCATCCAGCTAACTTTAAGTGCAGCAATCACTACTCAACATATCAACCTGCAATGATTTGGGTCTCTCAAAATTACCATTTTCTATTATTATCATTACCCTGTCATGTAGCTTTCTAATTTTGTGTACATTCCAGGCACAATGTCCATACTTATCATTTTAAAACAATACAAGCATTATAATGTAAACAGATCCCACGGAGCTCGATTAGTCACTATCCCACCCTTTTCAATGCTTCACCCATTATCCTTATTATCTTATTTGCATCACTGTCAGTTCCCATCCAATTATCTAATCTTCCATTAATTCCATAAGCATCAACATTTAACTGTTATAAATCCTATTAGCAGAACTTTATCACTGGCCTAAAGTGATCCAACTAAATTGCCATCACCTGCCAATTGGTTCCACTTAAGTCTTGAAAAATATTCCAAAAGATGCAAGTAATCTAATCAAAGTCGATAAGGATAAAACCCCTCACACATATTGATTACTCAAACACATTTTTTTTTAAATATCTTGGATAAAGGCAAGCACGAATCCACATATTTAATCACTTGTTACAAAAGGAATAGTGCTAAATATTCTATAAATAGCTAACATAATGGCTATATTCAATAAGGAACACAGAATATGTCTACAGAACCAGAGATTGGTTAAGTTAACATTGTTAGTATGATAAAAGAATCCCTAATGGAGAAAACATCTAGTTGCCATGAATTTAACAAGTAGCCTCCACGGAGTTCAAAAGAAAAAGAGAAAAAGCTCAAGTTAAAGGAAAAAATTGTGCTTACTTATTTACTTTTTCCTCACATAAATTCTGCGAGAGCCAATTTTATTCCGTACCTCAAATTTTTGGGTAGCGATTTGTGAATTCTCTAAGGGTCAGATTTTACTACCCAAACTGCGGTAACATGGGGGTCTCTTGGATAAAGACCAGCATGTAAAAATTGGGCTAATTAGACTGTTCATATTATATATTGAGGCCAATTTAGGTAAGCTGTGAGGCATACTTATTAAACATTATTTATTATGGGTCTATGCACTTGTTGGATAGTCCTCGACTGCATCCACTAAATTACAAAAACTTTAGAAAAATTTAATCTTTTAACAACCATCTGGATCTATCAAATACCAAGTATCTGGTTTCTCTTAATCCTTAGCACTATGAACAAAGTGAGATCACATTTTTATTTGGAAAACAAGTGAACATCCAGTCACTCTGTAGTGCAATCACTTCATATTTGAGCTAATTGCATGCTGATAGATGGAGCCTCAAGCTCAAAAATTAAGTTTTTACAAAATTATATTTCCATTTCCTTTCCTTGATCTATATATCCCTTTAGGATTCACTGATGCATGGTTTCAAGAATGCCAAACATCTGTTCTTCACATGATTCCAGATAATATATTTTGCACTAATTTTGTATTCTGTATATACGGTTTTTTGCACTATTTGTACTCGCAAAATTTTTTTTGTCTGCGTTTATTGCATGTCCACGGTTCTATGTATGTCCTCTGTTGTGAGAGTCTGGGGGAAATGACATTTCGTTCCTCCATGTGTTTTTATAGCATATGGGTAAATGACAATAAAGTGTAACTTGACTTGAGAGGGTATTTTACCTTTGAGTGTAATACAAATTGGTTATATCCTGTTGCTATTTGATATCCACACCTTTATACTTTCCTGAAGTTATGATTAAGCAGATTTTTAAAATGTTCTTTACTTAGTAAATGATCAAAAAATGTTACTTAAAAGGAATCTCATTTGTTTGTTTGATATTTTAGAAATTCAGCTTTTTGTGGCAGTTTGTTTTTCTGACTTGTCACATTTAAGCAGCTATTCTTCCAGATCTTTCCTAAACCCTGCAAAGTAACGAGCACAAGCCGCAACTATGAGTCATCCTTTCTGCAGAGCAATTCCTATTAAATTGTGCAATTCTGGTCCGGTTGCCGCAGTCTCTCAAGGATTTAGTACAGAATGAAATCAGCATTTCTAAAGACCATAACTGCCTGTGAGTGTGGAAAAGAAATGAATTAAACAGAAGGTTCATGCAGAGTACACCTTTGTCAAATATATCTATAAAAAATGCCATTATCCTTGCAGAAACACAAAGTACACAAAGTCTGGTCCTGTAGCTGTGGCAATGACAATCCAAAACTGAAGAAGAAACTTATGACTCATCTTGCTTGAGAAACATTTGTCCATTATATTACTTCTCGCTGCTGTTGGGAAAATCTAATCTTTTTTCATTTCTCTTCCCTTGAGATCCCAATCATTGGCCCATTGCCATGAGAACTATTATCTGATAGGCAGTACCTTGGTATAGGCTTAATAACAATTCCTGAGATAAACGTTTAACCACATATTGTATATAATGACACTTACAGTAAGGATTGTACAAAAAACAGATGCAAATTAAAACAAAACTAGTGAATAGTTTTAGATTAACATCAGAACTATTTAGTATCTTTCATGTAATAAAACAAGCAAAGACACTTCTCAGGATTGTTATCAAAAAGATACATATCAAGGCAAATGATCAAAAGCTTAGCCAAAGGTAATGAATGGTAAAAAGATGAAGAAATTTAGAGAGGTAATGCCAGAGCTTACAGCATGGAAGTTGCCAATGATGAGCAATTAAAATTGAGGATGCTAAAGAGGCCAGAACTGTGCAGTGGAAATATCTGAGAAAGTTGAAGAGATTGGTTTTGTAAGTACAGAAATAATGGGTAAGCAGAATTTGGTGTGAGTTAGGACGCGGACTGCAGAGTTTACAGTGGCATCAAGTTTACTGAAGGAGACTGTGTGGGATCAACCAGGAACATATTGGAGTAATCCAGTCTCGAGGGCTCCAAAGCAATGGATTGGGATTTCAACACCAGATGTTCTAAAGCAGATATAGAATCAGGCAATTTGCAGCTTTGGATTGTCACTGCCACTGCTACAGGGCCAGACTTGGCATGTATTGCCTCCTTTATATGGCCGCAGATGTGTGGCATCCTGGGAACAAGATTGTGAACAGTCAGATGCCAAGCAAAGGGACGGTCTGTGGCGAGGTCACAATTCTTAATAATGGCCAAAGTTAATGGCTGACAATATAGAGACAGTGGAAGAGTCAAAAGAGGTATTGTTGGCAATTTTTCCAGCAAACATGTGGAAAAAGGTTACTGAATGATAGCAGGTTGTTGATAATTAAAGACCCAAGGATAAATCTACAGATAGATAATAAAACAAACAGCAATTTCATTAAAATCCAACATTTAGCATGCTTACTGGAAATTTTAGAAAAGTACTACAATTAGCGAAACAAGATTTAATTCTGTAAACTTGCATACAAAGCCACTCTGATAAGTATACAGTAATACACTAAGAAGCACAACATGAGCGACAACACTAATTAATTTATTTGAAACCAACCGTCACAGGTGTTACTCCAGGCATTCTAACTTCAAGCTTAAAGTTCGGAGAGTTTGGTGAAATCTCCAGATGTCCGCTTTTGGGACAATCTGATTGTAATGCCCATGGGCTTCGTTGATGTCTAGAGAGAAACAAGATTACCTTTTAAACAAAAAAATGGTTTCTTGCATTCAAGTAAACAACGTACAATTTACAGGGAAAAATATGTAAAATCGATTCTAAGTAGATCTAATGAAGTATATACAAGTCAAGTAAATAGTTTATAATTAGAACACACTTTCCTACATAACAAAAGAGCTTTCATAAGATTGGAAAAAGGATGATGAACATTACCATTCTCACATATAAGATAGTTTGTGCAGCAAATTTTGAAATAGTTGTTCAAATGGTTCTATTGAGTACAACTGAAGAATTTATTTTTGTTAAAAAGTGAAGCAGGAGTATGTGAATACATTAATTAACAAAGCACAGCTTTATACTCACACCTACCTCTTTAAGAGAAAGTGCGTGCTTTCATGACACATACATCTGTTCTGAAGGATTAGAAATACCAACAGTAATTTGTTAATGAAAGCAGCCATGTCCACTCTATTGCTTCTGTTGAAATGAAAAGCAGTGCAATTCTTTCAGCTATGAACGAGAGAATCCTTCAGCAGCATGGATTCAGAGCTTGGATATCAGCAGCACTGCAGACATAGCGATTGTCAGTCCATCGGTCTAAAAGGTGACGCACTATAAATCAGTCAGGCGTATGAAGCTTCTTTGTCCTATCTATTAGTGAACAAAAAAATTTTAACCGTTCTTCTCATCCAGATGTCTCATTCAGAGAATAGGTAACAGAGCAAAACTGAGTTTTCCCCAGAGGAACAGGCCTCGTTTAAACACTGAGGTTCAGATCATCATTCACAACCTGTGATTGCCAGCACATAGACTGGTTTCAGCCTTCATTCAGATGGAATCTGTTAAAAGAAAAACAGATAGCGTATGACTAAAGCATTACAGCATTAGATCTCAGCAAATCTCTGCAGAGGTTTCTTATTATTGTATTTTCAGAAGCTACAGCTCAATCATTGTGTTTTAACTTGAAGTGATTACAGGAATACCATTCTGACTACTGTTATTTTATAACAAAGCAGCAGCAAAATACTAATGTCCTTCCAAATAAAATCAACTTGATACCAAAGAAATCATTCCAGGCTACCAAAAGAGAGCATATTAATCTAAATATAAAAAATTTACAAAATAAGAATGCAATTTCTCGGTAAATTGCAAATTGATTTGGGTTGTGTTTTACTATAAGAATTCAAATGCTACCAAGTCCTTTATTTATTTCCTTGTTCTCAGTCTGTAACCCTTTGAGTCCAATGAGTATAAACATATTCAGATTTCATTTCAATTTTAGAACAGTTTCCTTTTAGTAGGCAGGTAATTACACCTCTAGATCTTTCATAGTTATTTCTATGAAATATCAAATAATAAATAGGTGTAAATGTCACTAACAAGTTGTCCTGGTCCAGCCACGTAGACACTACGGCTAAGAAAGCACATCAGCACCTCTACCTCCTCAGAAAGCAAAAGAAATTCAGCATGTCCCCATTGATCCTCACCAATTTTTACGGATGCATCACAGAAAGCTTCCCATCTGGGTACATCACAGCTTGGTATGGCAACTGCTCTGCCCAAGACCACAAGAAATTGCAGAGAGGTGTGAATGCAGCCACGTCTATCACAAAAACCAGTCTCCCCACCACTGACTCGGTCCACACTTTCCACTGCCTCGGGAAAGCAGCCAACATAATCAAGGACCACCCCTACCCCGGACATTCTCTCCCCTCTCCCATCGGGCAGAAAATATAGAAGCTTGAGAGCAAGAACCCCCAAGGCTCAAGTACATCTTCTATCCCGCTGTTATAAGACTCTTAAATGGATCTCCTGTTCAATAGAGATGAACTCTTAATCTCTCAGTTTGTCTCGTCATGGCCCTTGCACTTTATATGTCTACCTGTACACTGCACTCTCTCTTGCCAGCTCTCGCTCTACTCCCTCCCCCCACCCTTTTATACTGACTACCTCCCCTTTTCCTTTGCAGTCCTGATGAAGGGTCTCGACCCAAAACGTCAACTGTCCATTTCCCTCCATAGACCCTGCCTGTCCTGCTGAGTTCCTTCAGTGTTTTGTGTGTTGCTCCAGATTTCCATCATCTGCAGTCTTTGTGTCTGCACTTCCTCTGTAATTCTAACACTATATTCCGCATTGTTTTTTTCCCCTCTCGTACTACCTCGTTGTACTTATGTATGAAATGATCTGTCTGGATGGCACGCCAACAAAATCCACTGGACTTCAAGGAACAACGATGAGGTTCAGGTCAGGGGAACAGCCAGGATGAGACATGGATGCAGTTAAAAAAAATACATAAATGAAATCTGTTTCTTCGTTCTTGTGGGTTTTTAATAATGTTAATTACCTGCTTTTTTTGCAATCCATTTATTGCTTTGCAAGTACCTCATTCTCTAATTTATCACAACTTCCCAGATTTTGTCTTCTCAAAAATGCTCAAAAGTACTTTGTCCTTCTTAACATTCTCCAACAAAACCATCATGACACCCATCAATGCCTGCTGGTGAGCAGCAAATCTCAATTACTTCAAAGCTCTTGTCAAAATTTCCAATCAGTGAATTTCTTGGAAGCTAAATTCATCAACTTCTTTTTTGGCCCATTCAGCCAACCAAGAAATGTCCCTCAGATTCTGACATATGATCAACAATCACTGTCTCTCTGCATATCCTTCCAGATGGGTCTCACTTGAGCAAAGCCCTTGCCATTCATGATCTATTTATGGATGACTGCACTGGTGATTCAGTTCTGTCTGAAACTTTCCTTACATTTTGCTTCTTAGCCGGCATTACTTTTTATGAATTACCCCATCAGCTCAGATCATTAAATCAACACATTGTTCTCTCTCACTCCTTTTCTTTCAAGTACCTTGCATTGTTCCAGCTCTCTGATTTCTAAACTTGTTGCCCATCACTTGTCTGAGTCTTGTCCTCTTTTTTTTTCTTGAGACTTGTACATAGTATGCTGAGAAAATTCCAAACCCTCACTACCCTTAACTCCTTCTTTTCTTCTCCTAAACTTTCAACTAAGTCATTCACATCGATATTTGGTCAATCTGAAAATAACTGGAAGGTCCAAATCCATTTTGTTAGTCAATCCTGTTATAAGGCAGCACAGTTTTAGTTTAAATGGGATTCCATAATCTTGTCAAAACCTGATGATTCCATTCGAAAATAAATTCTAGTTTAGACTGAGATCCTAGAAAATGCATAGATGCGATTTTCAATATCAGTCTTTTGAAACTGCTGAGAATTTATAGCATGCTTATATAAGTAATGCATGAATGGAATGCCTTCAAGGAATATAGCTCAGAATGGTATTGAGAGGTATTCAGGTATTGAGAGAGTGCAGACTTTGGTTAACAATCTTCTTAAAAATAAAATCCTTAAATAGCAAAGCAGCACCTGAGCCCGAATACTATACCAATGGTCATAAAAGGAGATAAATCTTGAAATTATAGACCCATTAACCTAATATATGCAGTGAGGAAAATGGTTTGAGAGCATTAAAAAAGATAGTATTAATACTCACTCACTTAAATAACAGACCATAGGGAGCTGTCAGCGTGGGTTTAGAAACAATAAGGTGCACCTCATTAAACTGCCAGAACTACTCAAGGATGCACTTATATTACAGAACAAAGGCAACCTAGTGCATATTAAATTTATTTGAGTTTTGCAACAGCATTTGTATGATACTTTTAAAGTTCACACTTACTATGGAACTAATGGCAATTTATCTAGCTTGCCTCAAATGTTCATTAACATCAACAGAATTAGCTCTGCAAAAAGTGATGTTGGCTTGTGGAGTCTCTCAAACTTTCCACAAATAACTTGAAATAACTCAGAGGAAAAGATCTTTCCACATTACAATACCTTTGTAATTAGCATTGTAGTCAATGCACAGACAAACATAAGGGACAAAAACAAAGGCCTAAGAAATAGCACATATTAAAGATAGCAATACTTTAAGATGGAAATGTACAATCTTGATTACTGTCGGATTATCCAAAGTGAAATTTAGACTTCTCTGCTTTATAGGAAGAATACCTCAAATTTTCCGGTAGCATTAGTGTGTAAAACACTGAAATTTGAAGAAAGGTGAGACCTCTTTAGTTTATTCTATTTAATGTCAGGAGATTTGACACACCCTCATTCACTTTCTTTTTCTTGTTGGGGTGAAACAGTATTCAAGGACCAGTTGATTGTTTGGCTAAGACATGTATAAAATAGTTCCAAATAAGGAACATTGGTAGGAGATATTACCTGGATAACAGTGAGACTTCTCCCCTTTACCGACAATGCCAGTAAGCCTGACAGTCCATGAAGTTCACTCCTTCAGCAAACTTACTCACGTATGTTTTAATTTTATATCAAATCAAATCAGGCCACTGTCTTGCACACTTAGATGCAGCTCCAACATACCAAGTACAATGTTTGGCATTCAGAGTATATTATTGTCAAAAAAAAACACTAAAAGAATCACCCCTTTTTCTCAAGTTAGGATGATTGCAACAAAAAGAGAATGCATACAATAGTGTTTAACTTGGGAGAGAGAAAATCTCACAGTTTGTTACCATATCTTAGGCTCCTCAGTGTTTCAAGACTGAGCATTATCGATAAGATACACAGTGGCATGCAAAAGTTTGGGCACCCCTGGTCAAAATTTCTCCAAACATACCTTTGCTCATTGTGGTCAAAAATTTCTATTCTAACTTCATCAGTCCACAGGACTTGTTTCCAAAATGCATCAGGCTTGTTTAGATGTTCCTTTGCAAACTTCTGATACTGAATTTTGTGGTGAGGATGCAGGAAAGTTTGGAGAAAAAAGGGTGCAGAATTTCATGAAAAGAACACCTCTCCAACTGTTAAGCACGGGGGTGGATTGATCATGCTTTGGGCTTGTGTTGCAGCCAGTGGCACGGGGAACATTTCACAGGTAGAGGGAAGAATGAATTCAATTAAATACCAGCAAATTCTGGAAGCAAACATCACACCGTCTGTGAAAAAAAAAGCTGAAGATGAAAAGAGGATGGCTTCTACAACAGGATAACGATCCTAAACACACCTCAAAAACCACAATGTACTACCTCAAGAGGCACAAGCTGAAGGTTTTTCCATGGCCCTCACAGTCCCCCGACTTAAACATCATCGAAAATCTGTGGATAGATTCAAAAGAGCAGTGCATGCAAGACAGCCCAAGAATCTCACAGAACTAGAAGCCTTTTGCAAGGAAGAATGGGCGAAAATCCCTCAAACAAGAATTGAAAGACCCTTAGCTGGCTACAGAAAGCGTGTACAAGCTGTGATACTTGCCAAAGGGGGTGTTACTAAGTACTGACCATGCAGGGTACCCAAATTTTGCTTCGGGCCCTTTTCCTTTTTTGTTATTTTGAAACTGTAAAAGATGGAAATAAAAAAGTAATCTTGCTTAAAATGTTAAAGAAATGTGCCATCTTTAACTTTATGCCTTTTGGAAATCAGGTCATCTTTTACTCGCTTAGCTATTCACAGTAACAAAAATTTTGACCAGGGGTGCCCAAACTTTTGCATGCCACTGTAACTAACATGAAGAGATATTTGAGTTTATATGAAACCAATCGTTTCAGAAGGTTTTAAAGGGTAACATTCCACTGAAGAATTATAATTTTTCCCCCAATTTCATTAGTCGAAGTTTTTTTTAATTAGCAGATGCCATAACCACTAACATGAGGAGGTGGAAATTTGTTTTTGGCCCTTACAGCTAAATGCATCAATTCTGGAGAAGATTCTTACAGACAGGATTTATCAGCATTTGGATAAGCATAGGCTGATTAGGGACAGTCAGCATAGCTTTGAGGGGCGGGTTGTGCCTCAGGAGCATGACTGAATTCTTTGAGGATATGACAGAGCACATCGATGAAGGTAGAGCAGTGGATGTGGTGTACATGGATTTTAGTAAGGTGTTTGATAAGGTTCCTCATGGAAGGCTCATTCAGAAAGTCAAGAGGCATGGGATCCAGGGAAACTTGGCTGTGTGGATTCAGAATTGGCTTGCCCACAGAAGACAGAGGGTGGCGGTAGATGGAGCGCATTCTGCCTGGAAGTCGGTGACCAGTGGTGTTCCACAGGGATCTATTCTGTGACCCCTGCTCTTTGTGATTTTTATAAATGACTTGGATGTGGATGTGAAAGGGTGGGTTGGTAAGTTTGCAGATGACACGAAAGTTGGTGGTGTTGTGGTTAGTGTAGAAGGTTGCTGTAGGTTACAAGGACATTAATAGGATGCAGAGCTGGGCTGAGAAGAGGCAGATGGAGTTCAACCCAGAAAAGTGTGAAGTGATACACTTTGGAAGATCGAATTTGAAGGTGGAATACAAGTTTAATGGCAGGACTCTTAGTAGTGTGGAGGAACAGAGGGATCTTGGGGTCCATGTCCAGAGGTCCCTCAAGGTTGCCACGCAGGTTGATAGGGTTGTTAAGAAGGTGTATGGTTCGTTGGCCTTCATTAGTCGGGGTATTGAGTTCAAGAGCCGCTAGGTAATGTTGCAGCTCTATAAAACTGGTTATACCACACTTGGAGTATTGTGTTAAGTTGTGGTCGCCTCATTGGAGGGTGCAGAGGAGATTTGAGGATGCTACCTGGATTGGAGAGCACATCTTACGAGGACAGGTTGAACAAGCTAGGGCTTTTCTCTTTGGAGCAAAGGAGGAGGAGAGGTGACTTGATAGAAGTGTACATGATGATGAGGCATAGATCGAGAGGACAGTCAAGAGTCCTTTTCCCAGGGCAAAAATGGCTCACATGAGGGGGATAATTTTAAGGTGACTGGAGGAAGGTATGGGGGGGGGGGGGGGGGGGCGGATGTCAGAGGCAAGATTTTTTTTTACACAGAGAGTGGTGGGTGCGTGGAACGCACTGCTGGCAGAGGTGGTGGGGGCAGATACATTGGGGACATTTAAGAGGCTCTTAGATAGGCACATGGAAGGCTATGTGGGAGGGAAGGGTTAGATAGATCTTAGAGCAGGATAAAGTGTCGACACAACATCGTGGGCCGAAGGGCCTGTACTGTGCTGTAGTGTTCTATGTTCTGAAACAAACCACCGGTTGTACCCCAGTTTAAATAAGCACAGGGAGAGAATATCAGTGGCAGATCTCTACATTAACATTTAATTTGCTACTGTTCCACATTAACAGAATTGCTGGAAGTTGTTGTGCACATTAAGTAGCATTTAATCCTATAGGAAGAGAGCAGATGTGGTGCAAGAATGAAAACAGAGGTCTTGCCACTCCTATCTATACATCCAGTATGGGCAATGATGTATTTTATCATTCCAACTCATTGAATACATGATACTTGCAAAGAAGTTGATCCAATAAAGGACCCCTTTGAAGAAGACATTGCAACAAATGAGTTCTTTTTGAATCAGATTGAAGATCAATCACTGGAGTGTAGTGGGGCAGGCATGGGAGTGTAGTGGGGCAGGCATGGTAGTGTAGCGGTTAGCATAACGCTTTACAGTGCCAGCGACCTGGGTTCAAATCCGGCTGCTGTCTGTAAGGAGTTTGTACGTTCTCCCTGTGTCTGCGTGGGTTTCCTCTGGGTGGTCCGGTTTCCTCCCACATTCCAAAGACGTACGGGTTAGGAAGTTGTGGGCGTGCTATGTTGGCGTCGGAAGCATGGCGACACTTGCGTGCTGCCCCCAGAACACTACGCAAAAGATGCATTTCACTGTGTGTTTCGATGTACATGTGACTAATAAAGAAATCTCATCAAGAGCACATCCGAAAATAATAAAGCAAGTGGTGAATAAATGTTGAAAACAAAAGCAGACAATGATGTTCATCAGAAGAAAGAATTAGAAGGTTGAGTTATTCTCAACTTGGATATGCCACACTCTCCCCACACCTGAACTAACAGAATCACCTTGGGCCTTCTGTTCTGATGCACCTGGCAAAGCATAGCTAGCTCACAGCTGTAACTGGGCATTAATCCGCATAAGGCATCACCCTTAGAAATTTCTGACATTCAGAGGCATACAAAACAATTTAAATTGCTATATTTACATAAAAAGATAAAAAAATTAACACTAATAAATAGTTAAAGCCATTAAAGTAAAGTAAGTTTAAAATAAACACTTACTCTCTCCTAATCTTCAGGTTGGGAATCCCATTTGAGATAAAGATAGATTTCAGTCCGATGCCAGATCCAGACAGTGTGGGCAGGATAGATTTTGTAGCATTATGCTGGGAAATCACAGCTCACACAGACACCACCATTGGACTCCATATAGAGTCCAGACACTGAGCAGAGTGACAAATGTGCTGCCATACATCTCTTAACCAGCCCTAGAATTACAATGGCAGGGCATTAAGTTTTGGACATGTTACCTAAATGTAACTGAACGGCAGGAGCAGCATGACAATTTCCTATATATAGAAAAGCACACCAAAGCAAACAAAAATATTTAAGTCCCCACAGATAACTCTCACAGATGATGGAAGAATAGAGAGTGAAACAGAGGTCCTCCCCAGCTTATGTACAGCCTGTACATATGAACGAGCTTTTGGGAGACCAGCTAGATGGATTTGCCGGCTGCCTCGGGGCTGCAGGCATCTTCTGCTGCGTGGGAATTCAGTTTATGGTTATGAACGGCACACAGGAACGGGACCCTGCCGATAAGCTGGGGAGGACCTGGACAATTATTGGCCCAAAAGTCACCAATCCAACAACAGCAAATTGACATCTGAGAGCAGCAGGAACAATAATGAGGCATCTTCCAACCCACAGTTGACTAGTGTTGCATCTGGATCTTAACATCAGCAAAAAAGGAAACGTGTCAAATAAAATGAAGTGTCTGAGGAGTGTGCTGGGAGTAACAAGAAACCATATAAGAAATGGTCATCAGACAAGCAATAGGCATCCTACCAATCTTACATCATGAGACAACAAAAGATGGTTCAGGCACCAGTTGAACTTGAAAGGAGAATACCCTCCCCACAAAGGGTATGTAATGAAAAGAAGAAATGGCAAGAGCAAAAGGCCACAGATACAGAAGATAGCAAGACAAAAATCAGAGGAACAGTAAATTCAGAAGGTCTCACTTTGCAACAAACAACCAAAGGCCAAGTAATGTCCATCTCCTCTTGCGGACTTAAAGTAGCATTCATCAGGATTATAGTTAGAAGTCATTCATGAAACTCATTCACTAAGCAATAGAAACTGAACAGTTATCTGTGTTGCCGATCAGCAGCCGAGTCGTATTGAATTCTAAAAACATACAGAATACTTGTCCCTAATGCACGTGGAAAAACACTGCCAGGTCAACTATTAGGATTTTGCAGCTGGAGTAATTTCCAACTGCAATATTCACTGTGGTTTTCTCAATGGCTCAGTTGGAAAAGTCAGATTCTATTCTCAAAATCAGCTGAACTCAGCCAGGGCATAAGAATGGGATTGGACAAGGGAGAGGGAAATTAGCCAGCATCAATCAGTATCAGTGAGCAGACTCTACCTTGGTCCACACACAGAAGTCTTGCTTGAGTGGTGGAAGGAGTGCACCACCTCACAAACTACCCACCCTGTCAACCACCCCCCGTTCTATCTGTGGAACAGTCTGTGGGTCCAACAATGACCTGATCAGCCAACTCAGAACCCACAAAACCAAAGTGGAAGGAAGTCATCCCCAATCAATGACTCAACTGCGTGAAAACGCCACCTATCCTGGAATTACACACTTTTAGCAGGACATCAACCAAAGGATGAAGGGCAGTTAATAGTGAGTGGAACTAATCTACAGGAGTACAGACTGAAACTCTCCAGTCCAGCATTCTATGATGCAGAAACTCCCATAGTCCAGCATGTTTTGCATCTGTAGTTCAGATCTGTAATAACTGAGATCTAAAATTAACTTAGATTGGTGACCAGTGGTGTACCTCAGGGGTCTGTACTGGGACCCTTGCCTTTTGTGATTTTTATAAACGACCTGGATGAGGAAGTGGAGGGGTGGGTTAGTAAGTTTGCGGATGACACGAAGATTGGGGGTGTTGTGGATAGTTTGGAGGGCTGTCAGAGGTTACAGAGGGACATAGATAGGATGCAAAGTTGGGCTGAGAAGTGGCAGATGCAGTTCAGCCCAGATAAGTGTGAAGTGGTTCACTTTGGTAAGTCAAATATGTTGGCGGAATATAGTATTAATGGTAGGACTCTTGGCAGTGTGGAGGATCAGAGGAATCTTGGGGTCCGAGTCCATAGGATGCTCAAAGCAGCTGCGCAGGTTGACTTTGTGTTTAAGAAAGCATATGGTGTATTGTCCTTCATCAATCAGGGAATTGAATTTAGGAGCCGAGAGGTATTGTTGCAGCTATATAGGTCCCTGGTCAGACCCCACTTGGAGTATTGTGCTCAGTTCTGGTCGCCTTGCTACAGGAAAGATGTGGAAGCCATAGAGAGGGTACAGAGGAGATTTACAAGGATGCTGCCTGGAATGCGGAGCATGCCTTATGAAAGCAGGCTGAGGGAACTCTGCATTTTCTCCTTGGAGGGGGGACCTGACAGAGGTGTATAAGATGATGAGAGGTATTGATCAGGTAGATAGTCAGAGGCTTTTCCCCAGGGCTGAAATGGTGGCCACAAGAGGACATAGGTTTAAGGTGCTGGGGAGTAGACATAGAGGAGATGTCAGGGGTAAGTCTTTTACTCAGAGTGGTGAGTGCGTGGAATGGGCTGCTGGAAACGGTGGTGGAGGCGGATACGATAGGGTCTTTCAAGAGACTGTTAGATATGTACATGGAGCTGAATAAAATAGAGGGCTATGGGTAAGCCTAGTAATTTCTAGGGTAGGGGTATGTTCGGCACAGCTTTGTGGGCCGAAGGGCCTGAATTATGCTGTAGTTTTTCTATGTTTCCAGATCTGTACCAATCTGTCGCTAATTAATCTAGCAGTGCAACTTTTGAGATAGCCAATGGCGTTTCTGACTTAGGGAAACTTCAGGTTAAGGACAGTTCTCAGAACCATTACGTAACCTGGGGAGTGTCTATTGAAAACAACAGTACTCATGCTCAAAGGAAGATGATCGGGTGCTGTTTCTGTGGTCCAGCACCAGTCAGGTCCCAAGGGTGCCACACTAGAGCTCCAACCTATAATAGGAAACTGTTCAATCTATAGCACCTCCATTCCAAAACCAAGATCACCATGATCTCAGTAGTAGTTGCAGTATGAAGTAGGCACCTGGATATACACATATTCAGAGGCCAAACTCCATGTTATTATCAACTCATTTGAAGAAGTATCATAGAAAAAGCTTTTAGAATGCTCTTCCTGCCTCTCCCAGAGGGGAAAATAGCAAAAAAAAATACAAAATTCCTACAACAGGATGATAAGTGATTTCTTCACCCAAAGTGTCATGAGTCTTTGGAATTCTCTACACAAGAGGGTAGAGTCACTCAGGCTCAGTTGCGAAGTACATTGAAGACAAAAATCCATAATATTTTAGATATTAAGAGAATCGAGGGTTTAATGCATTAAAGTGGCTTTGAGGGAAAGGATCAGCCTCAGTGTTATTGAATTGCAAAGCAGACATGAAGGGCTGAATGGCCTATTTCTCCTCCTGCTTATGTACATAGTGTTGCTTTTATTAAACACACAAAGTCTGTGTAAAACATCTCAAAAATTATGAAAACTAATTAAATACATCTTTGTATACCACATTCAAACTCATTGCCTGTAACAGCAAACCTGTACCAACACATCCCAAATACATGCTGCTAGGTTAACTGATACTGTAATCTTTCCAACAGTGTAGGTAAGTGGAAAAGGAACCAAAGAGAATTGGTGGGAACATGAGATTACAGAGAAATATGAGGGGGAATGGGACTTATGGGATTGCCTTGCTAGGAACTAGCATTGACAGTGGGCTGAATGGTCTCCTTTTGTGTTTTGCAGCATTAAGTAGGCAAGCATGCGAGGCTTTTATTCTATAACTGGATGCTGCAAGTCACCGACTAAAGTATAATAAATGAAACAGCTGATTTACAACCCAGATGGCAAACCCATGCTGATTCACAGCTCTTACAGCATTCACACAAGGGCCTGAAGCCAATAACTAGGGATATTAACCAAATCACACTGCAATTTCCT